>NC_061510.1:342504151-342577752 GCF_022539505.1 Lolium rigidum | reverse complement strand
CCACAAGGCGGCGCGCCAAGGGGGCTCGCGCCGCCCCGTGGTGTGGGCCCCCGTCCGCCCCCCGACTCCCGCTCTCCTTCGCTCACTTAAAGCCTCCATCGCGAAACCCCGATAAAAACCACGACGGGAAAAACCCACCGAGACGCCGCCGCCGATCCCATCTCGGGGGATTCGAGGACTTCCTCCGCACCCCGCCGTGAGAGTGGGATCTGATC
Organism: Lolium rigidum; assembly: GCF_022539505.1. NCBI lineage: Eukaryota > Viridiplantae > Streptophyta > Magnoliopsida > Poales > Poaceae > Lolium > Lolium rigidum. The sequence goes on along the minus strand of NC_061510.1, from coordinate 342,577,537 downwards.
TCCCTGAGGACCTCAGCTACACCGCCATGGTCGCCTCCGGAGGATGAGGAGTATTTCACCCTGGACTATGGGTCCATAACCGCAGCTAGATGGTTGTCTTCTCTCTCATTGTGCTTCATTGTTGGATCTTGTGAGCTGCCTAACATGATCAAGATCATCGATTCAGAATACTTATAGTGTTTGTCGGGATCCGATGGATAGAGAATACCATGTTATGTTAATTATCGTTATGTTACATATGTGTTGTTTATGATCTTGCATGCTCTCCGTTACTAGTAGAGGCTCTGGCCAAGTTTTTGCTTTTAACTCCAAGAGGGAGTATTTATGCTCGATAGTGGGTTCATGCCCGCATTGACACCTGGGACAAAGGATTGCAGAAGTTCTAAGGTCGTGCAGTGCCGTTGCCACTAGGGATAAACATTGGCGCTATGTCCGAGGATGTAGTTGTTGATTACATTACGCACCATACTTAATGTAATTGTCCGTTTAGGCATTGACAAGTTAATACCTTGTCAGCCGGTGTGCTGGAATTATTACTCCCATCGGGAGCACCGGTGTATTGGAATTCAAGAAGATTTGAAGACTATTACTCCCATCGGGAGCGCCGGTGTGCTGGAATTATTACTCCCATCGGGAGCACCGGTGTATTGGAATTCAAGAAGATTTGAAGACTATTACTCCCATCGGGAGCGCCGGTTCGCTGGAACCCAAGAAGATATGAAGACTATTGCTCCCATCGGGAGCGCCGGACCCAAGAAGATATGAAGACTCAAGTTTTGAAGAATTGCAGTAATTCGGGACACCCGAACTACATCGTCAGGAGCCTTGTTCGTATATTCCAACAAACATCGGTGCGATGGAAAATACGCCCAGAGATTGCACCCTAAAAAAGCCTCTGAAACTACGAGTGCTATGATGCAAAATAAATGGGGACCTTGCTCTTTTTCCTTTGCTATAGATGCCTCAAAGAGTGCCGCAAATAGCAAAGATCATGAAGCAACGAAGACCTTGCTCTTTTTCCTTTGCTATAGATGCCTCAAAGAGTGCCGCAAATAGCAAGGATCATGAAGCAACGAAGACCTTGCTCTTTTCCTTTGCTATAGATGCCTCAAAGAGTGTCGTAAATAGCAAGGATCATGAAGCAACAGGGACCTTGATCTTTTCCTTCGCTATAGATGCCTCAAAGAGTGCCGCGAATAGCAAGGATCATGAAACAAACAAGGACGCTGACCTTTCCCTCTGCTACAGATGCCTCTACGAGCGCCGTAAATAGCAAGAGTCTGGAAATACATATAAAACAACCCACGTTCGATATTTTACTTATGGAAATATCAAAGAACAACGGGCTCATCGGCAGAGTTAGTGCTTCCGATATAGTCGGGAGCTGCTGTCAGAACATACATCGGTTGAAAGCAAAGTTGCACATACAACGGGTTTAGCAAGACCTGCAACACGAGCTGATCACTCAAACAATTTGCTGACCAACGAATACACATACGCTTAAACGGGCAATTAAGATTTTCTCCTTCAAAATTTGCCAACGGCATTGACACGGTAAAAGTGCATATGCATGTACCTACCAAAAAACTTACAAACAATGGCATCAACGATGCTCAAGGTGCGCTTTGCCCCTTGAAATAAACAACAATGTGTCAACGGCACCTGAAGAAAACTGTAAACATCGGGTTGCTCGACTTGAGTCTACTCACGATTGCAAGCATCAGTGCCCAAACTCGGGGCTACTTCCATCGGGAGCGCTGGATGCGCACCCGATAAAATTATCGGCTCCTTAGGGCCATCATCTAAATCATCGGCTCCTCAGGGTCATCATCTGAATCATCGGCTCCTCTGGGCCATCATCCCAATCATCGGCTCCTTAGGGCCATCATCTAAATCATCGGCTCCTCAGGGTCATCATCTGAATCATCGGCTCCTCTGGGCCATCATCCCAATCATCGTCTCCTCAGGGCCATCATCTCAATCATCGGCTCCTCTGGGATATCATCCGAATCATCAACTCCTCTATCAGTGAAATCATCAGAGTTATCGGCATCATGTTCTCGGAACGCGAGGACATGTACGGTATTTGACTTAGCATTTTTTAACACCCTATACATAACTATTTCATATTTATCTACAGGCTCGGGGGCTACTCCCATCGGGAGCGCTAGTCGCGCACCCGATAAAAAATATGGCAACCTCGCCAACAATGAAGAATAAAGTTGAAGACGTTGGCATCAAACAATCAAGATCTTCGAGTAGTACAACTTGAGTCTATGTGTGGCTGCAAGCACCCGCCCATAGACTCGGGGGCTACTCCCATTGGGAGCGCTTCGCGCACCCGACAGAAAGCAACTCCGATTCTACATCAAGCACAAGATTCAACAGATGATCAAGACATTCGGCGAAGACAACTTTAGTCCCTGCCCGAAGCTTCACTTCGGCCAGACACTCGGGGGCTACTGACGTGGGCATAACCCTTCGGGTACTCGACATTGCCATACCCGGTGATTACCATGAAGCTGGACCAGCACGAGGACTCGACAAGCTGGACCTGCACGCGCCTCAACTTGGACTACAAGGAAAGAAGACTCCAATACGAATCCTACTAGGACTCTTGTAAACCCTAGCTTGGCTGATATATAAAGCCAGGCAGGGGCACCCCTTAGGGACACACAATCAGAAGCATAATTTTAGAGGCAACACGCCTAGACACCGCAACCCGCGGATTAGAACTAGACTAGATCCAACAACTCCGCCTATGGCGGCCCCCTGTATACATATATTCATATAGTGGATTGCTAGCAGGACGTAGCGACCCTCCACCGCGGGGGCGTGAACCTGGGTACGTCGTGTACCGCCTTGCTCCCGGAACTTCCGTCGTCGCCTTTCTCTAAAACCCAAGCCCCTCATGGTGGGCATTGCCGAGGAACCGCCTCGTCATCTGCTTCGGTCGTAGATTGGGCAACAACAGGTTGTAACATTGCCTTCCAACTCACAACACATCCACCAACAGTGGACACATAACCTGTGAGGGATCTTCTCTTATTCAAATCGGCACCATAATCTGAATCCACATAGCCTACGAGTCCCTCACCAGTCTTGCCAAACTTCAAGCAAGCTTTGGATGTGCCACGAAGGTACCTGAAAATCCACTGAACAACTTTCCAATGTTCTTTACCAGGATTAGCATGTATCGACTGACCAAACTCATAGCATATGACAAATCAGGGCGAGAACAGGCCATGTCATACATCAAGGAACCAACAACACTAGAATATGGAACTCGTGACATGTACTCAATATCTCCATCAGTACTAGGACATTGCAATGCTGACAATTTAAAGTGAGGAGAAATAGGTGTACTAACAAACATTGCATCATGCATATTAAAACGATGAAGAACTTTCTGAATGTAATTTTGCTGACTAAGAAATAACACACTAGATTTTCTGTCTCTTGTAATTTTCATACCTAGTATTTTCTTATCAGCACCAAGATCCTTCATCTCAAACTCACTACTTAATTGTGACTTTAAACTAGTGATCTCTTTCTTGCTCTTGGTAGCAATCAACATATCATCAACATATAACAACAAATATATTGGTGAAATATACTGGTGATCCATCAACAAACTTGATATAAACACAACTATCATAGTGACATCTCTTAAACTTATGTGCAATCATAAATGAATCAAACCTTTTATAACACTGTCTTGGAGACTGTTTCAAACCATAAAAGGACCTCTTCAACTTGCAAACAATATCCTCCTTACCAGACACAACAAAACCAGGTTGGTCCATGTATATCTCCTCCTCAAGCTCACCATGCAGAAAATCAGTCTTTACATCTAGCTGCTCAAGCTCAAGATCGTGCATAGCCACAATACCAAAGAATGCACGAATGGAACTATGCTTCACAACCGGAGAGAATACATCATTATAATCAATACCTAGAATTTGGTTGAAACATTTTGCTACTAACCTTGCGTTAAACCTCAGAGGCTCATTAGGAGATAAACATTTCTTTCTTTTAAATATCCACTTACAGCGGACAACCTTTTTTGCTTAGGCAAGCGCACAACATCCCATGTGACATTCTTGTCAAGCGATTGCATCTCCTCTTGCATAGCAGAAATCCACTTCACGCGGTCAACGGATGCAACGGCCTCAGCATATGTAGCAGGCTCAGTATCATGCTCCACCTGTTTAGCACAACTCAAAGCATGATGAACAAGATTACACTGTTTAATTAAACGAGGACATGAACCTTTGTTACGCCCCGGTCTATAGGCAGCAATGGAATTATTTGTTTGCTGCAAAACATGTGGTGAGTGTTGAACAACAGTGTTCTCATTCTCAGCAACATCAATTTCTTTCTCCTCCATGTGCTCCACCTGCACGCTAATCCTATGTTGCTCATCATCAGAAACATCAGAAAAATCAATAACATCACAAACATATGTAGATGAACTCTTATAAAATATGACAGCCTTATAAAAAAGGGAATGGTGTTTTGGCACATGGGAGCATATGCTCCCTTTATTTTGAAATACATGTTACATACATTTTGAAATTTCAAAAAATTGAAACGAAAAATTCGAACGTACATCTTCATGTGCTACACGCTCACAAAGTCGTTTCATAAAAATCCGACTTGTCGTGTGACGTGTGTAAAAAAGACAAAATTCAATGCTGAAAATAAGGCTTTTCGGGAGATAAATTTTCTCTTTTTTACAGAGACCTCAAAACATATTGGTTCCTCGCGAAACTTGACGAACATACGTATATTGTGGAGATGTACATGTAGAATTTTTTGTCAAAAATTTTCGACATTTCGAAATATGATTTTTTGATAGAGGGAGCATATGCACCCGGGAGCCGAATTGAATTTCCGTTAAAGACAACATTCCTGCTATGGAAAACTTTCTTAGTTTCAGGATTCCATAACTTATATGCCTTAACTCTGATACCACTTGTTATAAACGTGATAAGCAAATAACGAATAACGATAAAAGAAAACGCAGCGGAGACACAAGATTTAACGTGGAAAACCCCTTCAAACACAGAAGGGGAGAAAGCCATGGATGCCAGCCAGCAAAACTTCATTATATCGGGAAGTGTTTACAAACGCCGTGGGTTATCTTATAATCTGATAAACCCTAGCCGGCGGCTTACAAGATGTGTATATATACGGTGGCAACGATCCGTACTGCGGGGGCTGTAGCCTCCCTTTAATATATAAATTTGGATCACAATATAACAGAAACAACGGTATCTCTAAACACTCTTCCAGTGTTTTATTTGAACTCACTTTAAGGAACACGGGTGAAGATGCTCGATTGCTATATATAACCTGCATGCGCATGCCTATAATTCGTTTGATTTGTGGCTAAGAGCATCTCCAGTCGCGTCCCCCAAAGCGTCCCCCAAACCGCGCCGGATTGAGCCTTTGGGGGACGTGTTTTGTTCGTGCCGCCTTTGGGAGACGTCGCTCCCCCGCCGCGTTCCCCAAACGCCTCCCCCAAATGAATATTGGTGCACGAAAATAAAGGTTTTCATTCAATTTTGATTATATATTACAAAGTTTGAATGAAAACGGCTAGATTTCATCTAAACCTAGACTACTGACCGCCCGGCGGTGCGTTCGACGGCCCCGCCCCGTCGTCGCCTCCCCTACGCCGCAGCTCCTCCTGCGCGCGCCTCCTCTCCTTGCGTTCGGCGCAGGCCAGACGGTGCCGCTCCCGCCGCGCGTCCTCCGCCGTCCCGTGCTGCGCCGCCTGGAGGGAGAGCTCGATGGCGCGACGAATATGCGCCTCTTCGCGGGCACGCGCGTCGTCCTGGAGCTTCTTCTCCGACTCGAAGGACTCGACGAGGGCGCGTTGCTGATCGGCCGTCTCGTCCGGGTGCGGCCCGTCGTCGTCGGACCACTCGAACTCATCGTCGTCATCGTCCTCCACCTCGGTCTCCTCCGCCTCGGCCTCCTCCTCCTCCATTGGCGCCTCCTCCTCCACATCTGTTGGCGCCTCCATCATCGCCGCCGCCAACGCGTCGGCCTCCGCCGCCAACTGGTCCACCCGCCTCCCCCATAGCGTCGTCAGCGCCGCCTCCCGCTGCCGACGCTCCTCCGCCGTCACCTGCTGCTGGCGCTCGATCGACGCCCGCCGCCGGCGCTCTATCGACTCCCGCCGTTCACGGTACAGCGCCTCCCGCTCATCGCGCTGGCGCCGGCGCTCATCAGCCCACCGCTGCTCCATCTCCTCCCGGTACCGGTGCCGTCGCGCCTCTTGTCCCGTCGAGGCGTCGACCGCCGCAACGGTGTCGCACTGCTGCTCCTGCCACGCTGCTGCAATCGCGGCCTCCTCAGCTGCGGGGGCAGGGGCGTAGAACGCCGCTAGATCCGCCGCGTGTGCCGCCTCACGCCGCTCGCGGGCCTGCTGCTCGAGTACCTCCCGCCGCTGCTGACAAGAGCCAGGCCAAAGCGGCGTCCCTCGCCGCGGAAGCCGCCGCTCATCTCAGGCCGCGGGGTCGGTGTCGACCTGCGATTCCGGGACTGGAAGTGGAGGAGACGGCGGGGTGTTCGCCATTGCCACTGGTGGAGGAGGAGACGGCGGCGGAGCAACGAGGGCTGTGTTTGTTGCCGGCGGGGTGTGGTGGCTACCTTTGAGCCGGGAGACCTTTTATAGACGCCGGTGCGGGAAGAAAGCGCGGGAACAAGCGAGAAGAGGCGGGAAGATCGCGCGGGAACGGGCGGTGGCGTACGGGTCGGCCCCGCCACTCCCCGCCACTCCCCGCCTCGCTTTTCGTTGTGTCCGGCGTGCCCGGTGCGTCCCCTATGGGACGGGGACGGACTCGGGGCGCCGGACACCGTATCGGGGCGCGCCGAACAAAAATGGGCTTTGTAGGACGCGGCTGGAACGCATTTTTTGTCCGGCGCGCCCAAATCCCTTTGGGAACGCTTTGAGGGACGCGGCTGGAGAAGCTCTAAGGAGCACCCGAACTACTCGCCTTTCGGGATCATCTACAGAACCCACTTTTTTGTGTCGATTAAACGCGGGTAGTTGGTCAGTGTATCTACTAATCGACACTTCACTTAATTGCTTTGATTGGTAATCAGAAGTTTCGTCCCTGTGCATGGTACTTTCGTACGGCGCCGATGGCTACTTATGAATGTATATGGGCTCTTCACCCGGAAAACCAAATCTGATTCCGAGTGCATATGCATCTGGTATGTATAAAACATATTTTCAAAACATAAAAGATTTAGTAAAAAAATTTAGCATATAGAGGGACATGTTCTATGTGTTTAGGGTTTAACGCATCTTCACCCAGTTAAAGTGCAGTTGCGTGTCAGGACTGACCGCAGGCCTGACTGGGACATGTTTGGTTCGACCCCAGGTCCGTTTCACGGACTTTTTAGATAGCTACAACTTTTTCATCTGAACAAACCTAACTCCTTTATTTAAGGTTGGATAGAATTGGCAAGCTGACATCGCCATGCCAAAATAAAGAAATTAGCAACCATCCTAACAAAAACATAGTCAAAACACTTGACTATTAGTACACAAAAAATGGCAGATTTAACTTTATAAGGCAACCGGACATCACTTGAGTTTTTTTTTTGCGAAAGAAAGAAACTGATATTAATCTGGCAAAGTTACAAAGAGGTCCACACAAAGAAGGGAAAATACAACGCACGCCCCTCTGCAACACAACATCGCCGTCGACCATGGCGCCGTCGGTGGCGCGCCGTCGCTCCTACGCCCCTTGATGCCTTGGATCGGGAGTAGTCCCCGAGCGACCGGGAAGACGCCGATCGCCGACCCCGGAGGGCCTACGCCAGCGGCCGCCGTCGATGAAGATCCAAACCTCACCAGCTTCGTCCTGGAAACCAACATGAGCCAGATCCGCCGTCGACCCACGGAATCCGGCGCGGGGAAGTCGAGCGAAGCCGCTCCGAAGAACCGCCAGCTCGACGAAGGCAGCAGATCGACGCCGGAGCCCCGCAGAGCGCCGCCATCGAGGAGGGGATCCACCACCTGCAAAACCGAACCAACCGCGTCTTCCCCGCCTCGACGCCGCCGGCCGGAAACCCTAAGCTTACCTACACTATGTACACGGCGCGAACCGGCGTTCCCCGTCCTCCCGCCGCCGGAGCGGCCGGCGGAGGGCGAGGAAGCCGCCGATTCAGCGCCGGCGAGGTGGCTCGCCCGGGTCGTTCACAAATCCCTCTCTGGTTACTGTAGACGGGAGAGGTCGATCCAAGGTCCGTGTCAAGTGGACATCACTTGAGTTGAGTTGATACTTTCGTGGGTCAAACGATCTCCCACAATCCTCAACTCAAACCTTTCAGGTAGCAGACGTCAAGGGTTAAACCTAGCTCCTTGTTGGATATGGGATAGCAAGAGCCGCAACACTTAGATACATGCTCAATTTTAAGTTCAAGATGGCCTAATCGTAGGTGAAGGTAATTTGTTTACAAATTGGAGGGCATTTCCAAAATGGAATAGCTGAGATGTGAGACCTAGTGATGGGATCTCAGGACAATTCTAATGGTTGACCCTTTTTAAGCTGGGATCCGAGAACAGACCACTGATTGACACTGCATACACTCTAGAATTTTATCAGTGACACCTAAGTTTTCATAGTCTCATACTCCAAATATATATGTGTAGATATTTAACAATACCATAAAAAATACATATAGAGATACCTCATCAAGGTGCATTGATAAATTGGTCGAATAATATGAAAATATTTTTTAAACCAAATTTATGGTGCAATCCACCATACTATTTTTTTTGTATTAAACATCCCAAACTAGGTAACAAAAAAAGGCGGCAAATATAGTTTCACCTTGAGTATTAAACTATCAATGTACTTGGTATGATATGTGGGAACTTATGACCAATTTGGACCTTAATATAAATGATCGTTGTGAATTGTTAATGCTTCTAGCTATATACATAATATACATTAAGAAAAACTTATCAATAAACATAGAACACAACAAAAACTTGTTGAGATGAGATAAAAAAAGTTAAGTATAAATAGATAGATAAGCAACAATTTTATCACTAGTTGAGTCAAGCAAAACACCTTCATTTTGCCTATTCTCTCCTTGTCTCTCTCTCTCTTACTCTCCTCTACAAAAAAGGTATGATGTTCCAAATTGGATTTGTGTTGGATTTTTGGGGATTATTTGAGAGGGAATTGGATTATATTCAGTGGTTGGAAGGGTTGTTTCCATTTGGATCAGAGATTTTGGCTTGAGAGTATATTAGAGTCTACACAAGACATTTAAGTGGGTGTGTGTAAGAAGCTCAAAGAAGCTAACAATGTTGCGGGATCCACTCGATAGTGTATTAAGGACGAGGGAGAGAGGGAATTGTGCGAGATGGTCCTCTCTAGATTGGCCTGCTATGAGATATGTTCTCGTAGATATAAGCGTCAAACAGAGAGGATCGGATGTACATTGTGTTGGAACTAGTCCAAACTCTCGTATGTGTTAGAGTCGGAACGTGTTTTTCCATGAGTTAGGCTTGTATGCCGTATTCGTATACTAGTCGTAATCGTGTTGGATAGCCTAAGCCGATTTGTCTAGGTCTTGTAATTGTGTTATAAATATATGAGAAAAGCCCCCAAGGAAGCTTACGAGCAGAGGGGGAAAAAAGAGGTTAAACCAAATCGTGTATCATTTCCGGCGACTTGCAAATTACGTGCGTGAGCTGTTGCTAGTAGTGCTTGATCGATCGATCAAGGCTAGCTAGCTAGCTGCTTGGTGTATACACGCGTATCTTAACAAATTGGCTGGTACGTGTGTCTCACCAAGAAGCGGAGCTACGTTATCGTTCGTCTGCGAAAGGTTGTCGGGCGGTGCATTCGGATAAACTAACAATTGGTATTAGAGCAGCCGGGTTCGACGTCGTCGGGAGGACCGGCGACCAAGATCATGGTTGCGGACATAGGTATCATGTTCGACCAAGTTCCAATGCTGACGAAGTGCAACTACTCGATTTGGGCGATCAAGATGAAGGCGTTGATGCGCGGTGCAAAAATCTGGAACGCCGTGGAGCCAGAGGATGGCAAGACCGTCGACGGGACGATGGATCGGAGAGCTTTGACAGCCATCTATCAAGGTGTCCCATAATATTTGATTCCCTTGATCGCTGAGAAGAAGACGTCCGAGGAGGCTTGGGAGGCGATTAAGACAAATCAGCTGGGAGACGACCGCATCAAGGAGGTGAGGGTGCAAGCGCTGAAGTCCGAGTTTGATAGGCTCCAGATGAAGGACACTGAATCAATTGATGACTTCGCTCTGAGGATGACAACCATCACCAATGAGATACGTCTGCTCGGAGAAAAGTTCGAGGATTCAAATTCTGTCAGGAAATTTCTCCGAGCCGTGCCTTCTAAGTTTCTCGAGATTGCATCCGCCATAGAGCAATTTGGGAATTTCAAGACAATGTCTATGGAGGAGGTTACTGGAAGGTTGAAGGCTCATGAGGAACGTTGATACGTCTCCAACGTATCTATAATTTATGATGTTCCATGCTAGTTTTATGACAATACCTACATGTTTTGCTCACACTTTATAATGATTTTATGCATTTTCCCGGACTAACCTATTAACAAGATGCCGAAGTGTCAGTTCCTATTTTCTGCTATTTTTTGTTCCAGAAAGGCTATTCGGGCAATGTTCTCGGAATTCGACAAAACAAAAGCCAAACATCTTATTTCACCGAGACGGACCAGAACACCAAAGGGGAGACGGAGAAGGGCCAAGGGCCCCACACCACACTGGGGCGCGGCCTAGGAAGGGGGCGCGCCGCCCTATGGGGTGGCCCCCCCCAGGCACCCCCCTGCGCCGCCTCTTCGCCTATAAAATCCCTCGCGACCTAAAAACCCGATACGAATTGACGAAACTCCAGAAAAACTCCAGGGGCACCGCCGCCATCGCGAAACTCCGTTTCGGGGGACAGAATCTCTGTTCCGGCACCCTGCCGGGACGGGGAAGTGCCCCCGGAAGTCATCTCCATCGACGCCACTGCCTCCATCATGCTCCGTGAGTAGTTCCCCCATGGACTACGGGTTCTAGCAGTAGCTAGTTGGTACTCTCTCTCCCATGTACTTCAATACAATAATCTCATGAGCTGCCTTACATGATTGAGATCCATCTGATGTAATCAGTGTTGTGTTTGTTGGGATCCGATGGATTGTTACATTATGATTAGTCTATCTATATAAGTTTGTGAAATTATTGTTGTTGCAATCTTGTTATGTTTAATGCTTGTCACTAGTGCACGAGTGGCATGATCTTAGATTTAAGCTCTATAATTATTGCTTAGATTGTATCTACAAGTTGTTTGCACATGTCTATGTCCGGAACCCGAGGCCCCAGAGTGACAGCAACTGGGATAACTGGAGGGGAAGGCGTAGGTATGAGGATCACATGTTTTCACCAAGTGTTAATGCTTTACTCCGGTGCTCTATTAAAAGGAGTACCTTAATTACCAGTAGATTCCCTAGAGGCCCGGCTGCCACCGGCTGGTAGGACAAAATATGTTATGCAAGTTTCTCATTGCGAGCACGTATGACTATATATGGAAAACATGCCTACATAATTAATAATCTTGATGTTATGTCTTAATGCTATTTCAATCCTATCAATTGCCAACTGTAATTTGTTCACCCAACACTTGTTACTTGTTATTTGAGAGTTACCACTAGTGTAGATAGCTGGGATCCCGGCCCATCTCTTATCATCATATACTCGTTTTATATGTCATTGGAAGTAGTATCAACTATTTTCTGGTGCCATTGCCTTTGTGTTACTGTTACTGCTGTTGTGTTACTGTTACTATTGCTCTCATATTACTGCTGCTTTCACATTACCCCTGTTACTAGTGCTTTTCCAGGTGCAGCTGAATTGACAACTCAGTTGTTAAGGCTTATAAGTATTCTTCGTCTCCCCTTGTGTCGAATCAATAAATTTGGGTTTTACTTCCCTCGAAGACTGTTGCGATCCCCTATACTTGTGGGTTATCAAACGTCTGCGAGGCTCCGCTGTTGAAAAAGGTGATGGACAACTTCTTTTGACAAGATCAGAGTGGCAAGCCAGGGAGCATGGACGAGGCCGTGGTACACCCACAATTCAGTGTTGGAATTGTCATGAGTTCGGACATGTGAGACGGAACTGCCCCAACAGGAAGAAGGAGCCAAAGGAGAAGGCACTTCTCAACTTGGGATACGTTGAGGATGAACCAGCATTGTTCGCATTGTTCTAATGGTGAAGCTGCGACAAGGTTAAGGGTCGTGTCTTAGTGTTTTTTTAGAGTCTGCATGTTTCTTTTGTTTTGTCAGTCTAGTCTATGAAGTCTTGTAGGATAACGTTGCATAGAAAAAAAAAATTTCCTACCGCGAACACGCAATCCAAGCCAAGATTCAATCTAGAAGACGGTAGCAACGAGGGGAATATCGAGTCTCACCCTTGAAGAGATTCCAAAGCCTACAAGATGAGGCTCTTGTTGCTGCGGTAGACGTTCACTTGCCGCTTGCAAAAGCGCGTAGAAGATCTTGATCACGGCGCCACGAACGGGCAGCTGTAGGACAACGTTGCATAGAAAACAAAAATTTTCCTACCGCGAACACGCAATCCATGCCAAGATGCAATCTAGAAGACGGTAGCAACGAGGGGGTATCGAGTCTCACCCTTGAAGAGATTCCAAAGCCTACAAGATGAGGCTCTTGTTGCTGCAGTAGACGTTCACTTGCCGCTTGCAAAAGCGCGTAGAAGATCTTGATCACGATCGGTTCCGGCGCCACGAACGGGCAGCACCTCCGTACTCGGTCACACGTTCGGTTGTTGATGAAGACGACGTCCACCTCCCCGTTCCGGCGGGCAGCGGAAGTAGTAGCTCCTCTTGAATCCGACAGCACGACGGCGTGATGTCGGTGGCGGTGAAGAAGTCCGGCGGAGCTTCGCTAAGCTATGCGGGCAATATGGAGGAGAGGAGCTTGGCTAGGGTTTGGGAGGGGTGGCCGGCCACTCTATGGGGGCGGCCAGCTTGTGGTCTTTGGGGTGGCCGGCCCCCTCCCTTGGCCCCTCATTATATAGGTGGATCCCAAGTGTTGGTGTCCAAGTCTTCGAATAAGACCCGAAACCAAAACCTTCCATAAGAGGGGAAACCTAGCCCAACTAGGACTCCCACCCAAAGGGTGGGATTTCCACCTCCCATGTGGGGTGGCCGGCTCCCTAGGGGAGTCCACTTGGGACTCCTCCCCCACTAGGGTTGGCCGGCCATGGAGGTCGAGTCCCATGTGGACTCCACCTTCCTTGGTGGTTTCTTCCGGACTTTTCTAGAACCTTCTAGAACCTTCCATAGAACCTTCCGCGACATTTTATTCACATAAAATGACATCCTATATATGAATCTTATTCTCCGGACCATTCCGGAACTCCTCGTGATGTCCGGGATCACATCCGGGACTTCGAACAAATATTCCAACTTCATTCCATATTCAAGAACTACCATTTCAACATCCAACTTTAAGTGTGTCACCCTACGGTTCGTGAACTATGCGGACATGGTTGAGTACTCACTCCGACCAATAACCAATAGCGGGATCTGGAGATCCATAATGGCTCCCACATATTCAACGATGACTCTAGTGATCGAATGAACCATTCACATACGATACCAATTCCTTTTGTCACGCGATATTTTACTTGTCCGAGGTTTGATCTTCGGTATCACTCCATACCTTGTTCAACCTCGTTTCCTGACAAGTACTCTTTACTCGTACCGTGGTATGTGGTCTCTTATGAACTCATTCATATGCTTGCAAGACATTAGACGACATTCCACCGAGAGGGCCCAGAGTATATCTATCCGTCATCGGGATGGACAAATCCCATCGTTGATCCATATGCCTCAACTCATACTTTCCGGATACTTAATCCCACCTTTATAGCCACCCATTTACGCAAGTGGTGTTTGGTGTAATCAAAGTACCTTTCCGGTATAAGTGATTTATATGATCTCATGGTCATAAGGACTAGGTAACTATGTATCGAAAGCTTATAGCAAATAACTTAATGACGAGATCTTATGCTACGCTTAAATGGGTGTGTCCATTACATCATTCATATAATGATATAACCTTGTTATTAATAACATCCAATGTTCATGATTATGAAACTAATCATCCATTAATCAACAAGCTAGTTTAAGAGGCATACTAGGGACTTCTTGTTGTCTACATATCACACATGTACTAATGTTTAGGTTAATACAATTCTAGCATGATATATAAACATTTATCATAAACATAAAGATATAAATAATAACCACTTTATTATTGCCTCTAGGGCATATCTCCTTCGATCTCCCACTTGCACTAGAGTCAATAATCTAGATTACATTGTAATATACCTAACACCCATGGCATTCTGGTGTTGGTCATGCTTTTCCCTAGGGAGAGCTTTAGTCAACGGATCTGCTACATTCAGATCAGTGTGTACTTTGCAAATCTTTACTTCTCCATCTTCGATGTACTCGCGAATCGAGTGGTAACGCAGCTTGATATGCTTCAGCCTCTTGTGTGACCTTGGCTCTTGTGCATTGGCGATGGCACCCATGTTATCACAAGAAATGATTAATGGGTCCAATGCACTAGGAACCACACCGAGCTCTACAATGAACCTCTTCATCCATACCGCTTCGATGAAGCCTCGAAGCCGCTATGTACTCGATTCCGTTGAAGACTTCGCCACCGTGCACCGCTTCGAGCTTGCCCAGCTTATCGCAGCACCATTCAATATAAACACGTACCCAGATTGTGACTTAGAGTCATCAGGATCAGTGTTCCAACTTGCATCGGTGTAACTTTTTACAACGAGCTCTTGGTCACCTCCATAACAAAGAAACATATCCTTAGTTCTTTTCAAGTACTTCAGGATATTCTTGACCGCTGTCCAGTGTTCCATTCCTGGATCACTTTGATATCTGCTAGTCAAACTAACAACATGCGCTATATCCGGTCTTGTACATAGCATGGCATACATAATAGAGCCTACTCGCCGAAGCATAGGGGATTTGATTCATCCTTTCTCTTTCTTCTCGCCGTAGCCGGTCCTTGAGTCTTACTCAAGACCTTGCCCGGTAACATAGGTAAAAACCCTTTCTTACTTTCGTCCATTCTAAACTTCTTTAGAATCTTGTCCAGGTATGTACTCTGTGATAGCCCTATTAGGCGTCTTGATCTATCTCTATAAATCTTGATGCCTAATATATATGATGCTTCACCAAGGTCTTTCATTGAAAAACTCGTTATTCAAATAACCTTTTACACTCGCTTAATAGTTCTATATCATTCCCGATCAATAATATGTCATCTACATATAATATCAGGAATGCTACAGAGCTCCCACTCACTTTCTTGTAAATACAGGCCTCTCCATGACACTGTATAAACCCGAAGTCTTTGATCACCTTATCAAAGCGTCGATTCCAACTTCTCGATGCTTGCTTCAGTCCATAGATTGAACGCTGAAGTTTGCATACTTTGTCAGCATTTTTAGGATTAACAAAACCTTTGGGTTGTACCATATACAACTCTTCCTCAATGTCTCCATTAAGGAACGCCGTTTTGACATCCATCTGCCAAATCTCATAATCGAAAAATGCAGCTATTGCTAACAAAATCCTCACAGATTTTAGCTTCGCTACGGGTGAGAAAGTCTCATCGTAGTCAATTCCTTGAATTTGTCGGAAACCCTTTGCGACAAGTCGAGCTTTATAGACAGTAATATTACCATCAGCATCTGTTTTTCTCTTGAAGATCCATTTATTCTCGACAGCCTTTCGGCTATCAGGTAAGTCTACCAAAGTCCATACTTTGTTATCATACATGGATCCCATTTCGGATTTCATGGCCTCTTGCCATTTGTTGGAATCTCGGGCTCATCATCGCTTCTTCATACGTCGCAGTGGTCCTCATCATTGTTATCCACAATCATGACATTTAGACAAGGGTCATACCAATCGGGAGTGGCACGTTCCCTTGTCGATCCGCGAGGTTCGGTAGTTTCCTCGTTCGAAGTTTCATGATCATTATCATTAGCTTCCTCTCGTTGCCGGTGTAGGCGGTACATGTACATCTTCCGGCATCGCGCTACTCGATCAACGAGTATAGATTCATTAATCTCATCGAGTTCTACTTTTCTTCCAAGTCACTTCTTTAGTGAGAAATTCTTTCTCAAGAAAGGTTCCGTTCTTAGCAACAAAGATTTTGCCTTCGGATCCGTGATAGAAAGTGTACCCTATAGTTTCCTTAGGGTATCCTATGAAGACGCATTTCTCCGCTTTGGGTTCTAGCTTGTCCGGTTGTAACTTTTTTACATAGGCTTCGCAACCCCAAACTTTAAGGAACGACAGCTTAGGTTTCTTATTAAACCATAATTCATACGGTGTCGTTTCTACGGATTTTGATGGTGCTCTATTTAAAGTGAATGCGGCTGTCTCTAATGCATAACTCCAAAATGATAACGGCAAATCAGTAAGAGACATCATGGAACGAACCATATCTAAGAGAGTTCGATTACGACGTTCGGACACACCGTTTCGTTGTGGTGTTCCCGGCGGTGTCAATTGTGAAAGTATTCCGCATTTCTTTAAATGCATGCCAAACTCATAACTTAGATATTCACCTCCGCGATCGGATCGTAGAAATTTAATCTTCTTGTTACGTTGATTTTCTACTTCACTTTGGAATTCCTTAAACTTCTCAAAAGTTTCGGATTTATGTTTCATGAAATAGATATACCCATATCTACTCAGATCATCTGTGAAGGTTAGAACATAACGATAACCACCGCGCGATGCTACACTCATTGGTCCGCACACATCGGTATGTATGATTTCCAATAAGTCAGTAGCTCGCTCCATCATACCAGAAATTGGAGTCTTAGTCATTTTTCCCATTAGACATGCTTCGCATCTATCAAGTGACTCAAAGTCAAGTGATTCAAGTAATCCATCAGTATGGAGTTTCTTCATGTGTTTCACTCCAATATGACCAAGACGACAGTGTCACATATAAGTAGAATTATCATTCAATTTAATTCGCTTAGCATCAATGTTATGTATATGCGTATCACTACTATCGAGATCTAAAAGAAATAAGCCATTCTTTTGTGGTGCTCGACCATAAAAGATATTATTCATAAAAATAGAACAACCATTATTCTCAGACTTGAATGAATAACCGTCTTGCATTAAACAAGATCCAGATATAATGTTCATGCTCAACGCAGTACATAATAACAATTATTTAGGCTTAAAACTAATCCCGAAGGTAGATGTAGAGGAAGTGTGCCGATTGCGATCACATTGACCTTGGATCCGTTTCCAACGCGCATCGTTACTTCATCTTTCAGCAGTTGTCGTTTATTCTTTAGTTCCTGTTTCGAGTTACAAATATGAGCAACCGAACCAGTATCAAATACCCAGGTACTAGAACGAGAACTAGTGAGATAAACATCTACAACATGTATATCAGATATACCTTCTTTCTTCTTCTTGACAAGGCCGCTCTTCGGATCCGCCAAATATTTGGAGCAATTACGCTTCCAGGTGTCCCTTCTCCTTGCAGCAATAGCACTCAAGCATCGGGTTTAGGGCCGTTCTTAGGTTTCATAGGAGGCGTGGCAGCTTTCTTGCCACCCTTCTTGAATTTTCCCTTAGACTTGCCCTCGTTTCTTGAAACCGGTGGTCTTGTTGACCATCAACACTTGGTGCTCTTTCTTGATCTCAATCTCAGCAGCTTTTAGCATGCCAAAGAGTTCAGGTAACTCCTTGTTCATGTTCTCGCATATTGTAGTTCATCACAAAGTTCTTATAACTTGGTGGCAGTGATTGAAGGACACGATTAATCCCCGATCTGTTAGGAATCACTATTCCCAAGTCACCGAGTTTCTTCGCATGCCCGGTCATGGCGAGCATGTGCTCACTAATGGAGCTGCCTTCGTCCATCATACAGTCGAAGAAATGTTTCGATGCTTCATAGCATTCCACGGCCGCATGAGTCTCAAAAATAGCTTTCAGCTCATTCATCAACTCATGAGGATCGTGGTGCTCAAAACGTTTTTGAAGATCGGATTCCGGATCGCACAGGATGGCTAACCGAACTTGAGAGTACCGAGTTTTCCGAGTCTCGTAAACAGCTTTTACTTCATCGGTTTCAGTTTCGCAGGAGGGTCACCTAGCGGTGCATCAAGCACATATTGCAGATTTCCGCCGGAGAGGAAGATCCTCACATGACGGAACCGGTCGGTGAAGTTGCTACCGTTGCTCTTAAGCTTTTCTTTCTCTAGGAACTGGTTAAAATTGATTGAGGACGCCATCTCTACAACATATATTTGCAATAGTTTAGACTAAGTTTATGACAAATTGAGTTCAAATTTTAATTCAACATAATTAAAAATCTAGGTGAACTCCCACTCAAAACAATATCCCTCGCATTGTCTTAGTGATCACACGAACCAAATCCATCGCACCTCAAATCGATCATCACGAGAAAAGGTGGAATTTCAATGGCGAACACTCAAAGTGTTCATCATATCAATCATATGATTCATGCTCTACCTTTCGGTATCACGTGTTCCGAGACCATGTCTGTACATGCTAGGCTCGTCAAGGCCACCTTAGTATCCGCATGTGCAAAAACTGTCTTGCACCCGTTGTAAGTACTTATCGAATCTATCACACCCGATCATCACGAGATGCTTCGAAACGATAAGACTTGATAACGGTGCTACTAAGGATGAACACTTTATTATCTTGAGATTTTAGTGAGGGATCATCTTATAATGCTACCGTCGCGATCTAAGCAAAATAAGATGCATAAAAGGATTAACATCACATGCAGCTCATATGTGATATGATATGGCCCTTTTGTCTTTGCGCCTTTGATCTTCATCTCCAAAGCACGGACATGATCTCCATCATCTTCGGGCATGATCTCCATCATCGTCGGCGAAGCACCAAGGTCAATGGCGCCGTCTTCATGATTGTCCTCCATGTAGCAACTATTACAACTACTTTGAAATACTACTCAACATGAAATTTAAAGACAACCATAAGGCTCCTGCCGGTTGCCACAATACAATAATGATCATCTCATACATATTCATCATCACATTATGGCCATATCACATCACCAAACCCCGCAAAAACAAGTTAGACGCTCTCTAATTTGGTTTGCATATTTTACGTGGTTTAGGGTTTTCGATATAGATCTAATCTACCTACGAACATGAACCACAACGTTGATACTAATGTTGTCAATAGAAGAGTAAATTGAATCTTTACTATAGTAGGAGAGACAGACACCCGCAAAGCCTCTTATGCAATACAAGTTGCATGTCGAACGAGGAACAAGTCTCATGAACGCGGTCATGTAAAGTTAGTCCGAGCCGCTTCATCCCACTATGCCATAAAGATGCAAAGTACTCAACTAAAGATAACAAGAGCATCAACGCCCACAAACCATTGTGTTCTACTCGTGCAACCATCTATGCATAAACCTGGCTCTGATACCACTGTAGGATAACGTTGCATAGAAAACAAAAATTTTCCTACCGCGAACACGCAATCCATGCCAAGATGCAATCTAGAAGACGGTAGCAACGAGGGGGTATCGAGTCTCACCCTTGAAGAGATTCCAAAGCCTACAAGATGAGGCTCTTGTTGCTGCGGTAGACGTTCACTTGCCGCTTGCAAAAGCGCGTAGAAGATCTTGATCACGATCGGTTCCGGCGCCACGAACGGGCAGCACCTCCGTACTCGGTCACACGTTCGGTTGTTGATGAAGACGACGTCCACCTCCCCGTTCCAGCGGGCAGCGGAAGTAGTAGCTCCTCTTGAATCCGACAGCACGACGGCGTGATGTCGGTGGCGGTGAAGAAGTCCGGCGGAGCTTCGCTAAGCTATGCGGGCAATATGGAGGAGAGGAGCTTGGCTAGGGTTTGGGAGGGGTGGCCGGCCACTCTATGGGGGGCGGCCAGCTTGTGGTCTTTGGGGTGGCCGGCCCCCTCCCTTGGCCCCTCATTATATAGGTGGATCCCAAGTGTTGGTGTCCAAGTCTTCGAATAAGACCCGAAACCAAAACCTTCCATAAGAGGGGAAACCTAGCCCAACTAGGACTCCCACCCAAAGGGTGGGATTTCCACCTCCCATGTGGGGGTGGCCGGCTCCCTAAGGGGAGTCCACTTGGGACTCCTCCCCCACTAGGGTTGGCCGGCCATGGAGGTGGAGTCCCATGTGGACTCCACCTTCCTTGGTGGTTTCTTCCGGACTTTTCTAGAACCTTCTAGAACCTTCCATAGAACCTTCCGCGACATTTTATTCACATAAAATGACATCCTATATATGAATCTTATTCTCCGGACCATTCCGGAACTCCTCGTGATGTCCGGGATCACATCCGGGACTTCGAACAAATATTCCAACTTCATTCCATATTCAAGAACTACCATTTCAACATCCAACTTTAAGTGTGTCACCCTACGGTTCGTGAACTATGCGGACATGGTTGAGTACTCACTCCGACCAATAACCAATAGCGGGATCTGGAGATCCATAATGGCTCCCACATATTCAACGATGACTCTAGTGATCGAATGAACCATTCACATACGATACCAATTCCTTTTGTCACGCGATATTTTACTTGTCCGAGGTTTGATCTTCGGTATCACTCCATACCTTGTTCAACCTCGTTTCCTGACAAGTACTCTTTACTCGTACCGTGGTATGTGGTCTCTTATGAACTCATTCATATGCTTGCAAGACATTAGACGACATTCCACCGAGAGGGCCCGGAGTATATCTATCCGTCATCGGGATGGACAAATCCCACTCGTTGATCCATATGCCTCAACTCATACTTTCCGGATACTTAATCCCACCTTTATAGCCACCCATTTACGCAAGTGGTGTTTGGTGTAATCAAAGTACCTTTCCGGTATAAGTGATTTATATGATCTCATGGTCATAAGGACTAGGTAACTATGTATCGAAAGCTTATAGCAAATAACTTAATGACGAGATCTTATGCTACGCTTAAATGGGTGTGTCCATTACATCATTCATATAATGATATAACCTTGTTATTAATAACATCCAATGTTCATGATTATGAAACTAATCATCCATTAATCAACAAGCTAGTTTAAGAGGCATACTAGGGACTTCTTGTTGTCTACATATCACACATGTACTAATGTTTCGGTTAATACAATTCTAGCATGATATATAAACATTTATCATAAACATAAAGATATAAATAATAACCACTTTATTATTGCCTCTAGGGCATATCTCCTTCAGCAGCACCTCCGTACTTGGTCACACGTTCGGTTGTTGATGAAGACGATGTCCACCTCCCCGTTCCAGCGGGCAGCGGAAGTAGTAGCTCCTCTTGAATCCGACAATACGACAGTGTGGTGTCGGTGGTGGTGGAGAAACCCGGCGGAGCTTCGCTAAGCGTGCGGGATGTGGTGGAGGAGAGAGGGCCGCTAGGGTTTGGGAGAGGGGGGCGCCGGCCACTAGGGGGTGCGGCCACCTTGTGGTCTTGGGTGGCCGGCCCCCTCCCCTTGGCCCCTCATTATATAGGTGGAAGCCCCAAGTGTTGGACTACAAGTCTCCGAATAAGACCCGAACCCAAAACCTTCCATGTGATAGGGAAACCTACCCAAGGTGGGAATCCCACTTGGGGTGGGATTCCCCCCTTCCATGTGGGGTGGTGGCCGGCCCCCTTTGGGGAGTCCACTTGGGACTCCTCCCCCTTAGGGTTGGCCGGCCATGGGAGGTGGAGTCCATCCGGGACTCCGCCTTCCTTAGTGGTTTCTTCCGGACTTTTCTAGAACCTTCTAGAACCTTCCATAGAACCTTCCGGATCATTTTAAATCACATAAAATGACTTCCTATATATGAATCTTATTCTCCGGACCATTCCGGAACTCCTCGTGATGTCCGGGATCTCATTCGGGACTCCGAACAAATATTCGAACTCCATTCCATATTCAAGTTCTACCATTTCAACATCCAACTTTAAGTGTGTCACCCTACGGTCCGCGAACTATGTGGACATGGTTGAGTACTCACTCCGACCAATAACCAATAGCGGGATCTGGAGATCCATAATGGCTCTCACATATTCAACGATGACTTAGTGATCGAATGAACCATTCACATACGATACCAATTCCCTTTGTCACGCGATATTTTACTTGTCCGAGGTTTGATCATCGGTATCACTCTATACCTTGTTCAACCTCGTCTCCTGACAAGTACTCTTTACTCGTACTCGTGGTATGTGGTCTCTTATGAACTTATTCATATGCTTGCAAGACATTAGACGACATTCCACCGAGAGGGCCCGGAGTATATCTATCCGTCATCGGGATGGACAAATCCCACTGTTGATCCATATGCCTCAACTCATACTTTCCGGATACTTAATCCCACCTTTATAACCACCCATTTACGCAGTGGTGTTTGATGTAATCAAAGTACCTTTCCGGTATAAGTGATTTATATGATCTCATGGTCATAAGGACTAGGTAACTATGTATCGAAAGCTTATAGCAAATAACTTAATGACGTGATCTTATGCTACGCTTAATTGGGTGTGTCCAGTACATCATTCATATAATGATATAACCTTGTCATTAATAACATCCAATGTTTATGATTATGAAACTAATCATCTATTAATCAACAAGCTAGTTAAGAGGCTTACTAGGGACTCTTTGTTGTTTACATATCACACATGTATCAATGTTTCGGTTAATACAATTATAGCATGGTATATAAACATTATCATAAACACAAAGATATATTATAATAACCATTTAATTATTGCCTCTTGGGCATATCTCCAACAAGTCTACGGTGTTTTGATGAGGATATCAAGCTCAAGCGTGTAGTGGGACGAGGACCAGTGAAGGGGAGTCTATTTAATGAGGACATGTCTCTACACGAGGCGGTGTGTGTTCCGTTGGCGTGTATTGCGCTAGGGGTGGCCGAAGGTGTCCGCCTGTCAGCGTGACTGGGAGTCTGGATCATACGTTGAGTTGAGTCTGTAAGTTGACAAGTTAAAATTAGGGGGAGATTCTAAAGAACAATCTGGCCTGGCAATTAGACTTGTCGTGGTCGAGTTGGTGAGACAAGTTTGGATTAGGGGGAGATTGTTGGAACTAGTCCAAACTCTCGTATGTGTTAGAGTCGGAACGTGTTGTTCCATGAGTCAGGCTTGCATGCCGTATTCGTATACTAGTCGTAATCGTGTTGGACAGCCTAAGTCGGTTTGTCTAGATCTTGTAATTGTGTTATAATATATGAGAAAAAGCCCCAAGAAAGCTTACGAGCAGAGGGGAAAAAAGAGGTTAAATCAAATCGTGTATCGTTTCCGGCGACTTGCAAATTACGTGCGTGTGATGTTGCTAGTAGTGCTTGATCGATCGATCAAGAATAGCTAGCTAGCTGCCTCGTGTATACGTGTGTATCTTGACAGATTGGCTGGTACGTGTATCTCGCCGAGAAACGGAGCTACATTATCGTTCGTCTGCAAAAGGTTGTCGGGCGGTGTATTCGGACTAAGCTAACACATTGGTTGTAAAAATCATTACAATTCTAGTATAGGTTTTTTAACCATCAACTATGTTGTAAATTCGATCGAAGAAAATAAATAGAGTTGGCAAGCGAGAACAAAATCAAAAGGCATGTTGTCGCTCCACTGGTTGGACTCGTTGATGGTGCCACGGACGAGGGGTGAGGCTGACCTCTTTGGCAGTTTCTCGTGGTAGGTCATGCGCGTCAGCTATGCTGGTTGTCTTGCAGAGTGAGGCCATCGTTGAGGTCGTGAGTCCGGTGTTGCAGATCATGCCCGAGCTTACTAGGATATGTGAAGAGCACCATTCACCTTTGTTGATGGTGCGTTTGACGAGGGACTCGCCGAAGGCATCAGCGGTTCCTTTGGCACCTACACAACCACCATTGGAGCCCACTCATCCATTAACCTCTGTGGAGCGGGAGGTTTGGACATTGTTGTCTCTTAGTTGCCTAAGGTTTTAGTGGATGATGAGATTTCTATGCATGGTGCGTTGGCGCATGTTCCCGGGGCTCTCTTCACAAGAAAGTTTTGCGACTTCCTTGCTAGGTTGGAGGCTGATGATCCTAGATCTGGCAAGACAATCGGTTCCCTCCTGGAGGAGCGGGCAATCAGCAAATCCAAGAATGTGGGATCTAGTATCTTGAAGGAGAAATCTTTTAAGAGCAAAAGAAAGGAGAGTGGTTCTATAAGAAAAAACGCGTATGTGGCAGGTTGGTAGATCCTGGTAGGGGTTTGCCGGAGTTGCATTGGGAATGATCGTTGCTTGGTGTAGTAGTCTTTGTGGTTGGGAGTGGTCCGCTTACTCGGTTGAGTTTTGCCGATGTGTGTGTTTGTAACCGTTTTTGTCCAGTTTTATGTTAATTAACTAGGCAACTCTTCTCTTCTTAATTAATGAAATTTATCTCCGTTTCAAAAAATAGGTTTAATTTTAAAGAGGCAACCAAACATGCTTGAGTCGAGTTGATTCTTCTGTCGAGTACAACCTCTCACATTCCTCAACTCAGATTCAAGGTAGCGGATGGAGTAACAGACAGAGTAGCGGTCTCCATGAAAACCCGATTGATGGAAACTAACTCAAAACAAAACAAAACGTTCGTTCAGCTCCATCACGCTCTCACCGCAGAGACTCCACAGTGAACTATTCGCATGACCGACGAATCGGCGACAGTGGCGGAGGCAGAACTTAAAGTCTATGTTATCATTCCAAATCTGTGTTATCAAATATATGATTTTTTTGCAAGATTTATACAAGTACGCAAATGATTTTCCAAAAACCTGAGTGGTCGGTTGACCACACAGGTCACTACGTGGCTACGCCACTGATCGACGATATAACAACCCATCGGAGACGCGTCACGGCGCGGTGTCTCGATCACCACCGCGGCACGCCCTTGCCGCGCGCAACTTAGACCGGCCAATCCACGCCCTGGCCGAACACGAGGCATATGCACGTCTCCTCGAAACAGGCTTTCGCCCCGCTATATTAATATAGCAACCAACCGATACAACAGGCACGCTGGGACTGCAGCACAACCAAGTCCAAAGGAACAGAAAAGAAAGAAAAGAGAAAACAATGCCGACGTTGGCAGCTCGACAAAAACGAAGATGACTCGCAACCGCTGCGCCCTCCGAGTAGTTCCACCACACACCTAGCCTACCGAAGCCCCACGTATCAAACAACACCTTCAACAAGGAAAGCGACGACGACGCCGCTGCTGCCCGGACTAGTCCTAGGGTTTCCCCGATACGCGGAAGGGATTGGGGAGGAGGTACACCCGACGCCCTTCAAGAAGGCAGGGCGACACCCGCAGGCGTCTCCGCGTCGGTGTCGGGCATGCCGACAAGGATTTCTCCCGCCCACCAAACCCACAACCCCGAAAGCTTCGATGTGCTCCACCTAACTTCCGCCCACCAGCACACGCCACCGCGGTTTTGAAGCCATCATCGCCATCTCGCTATGGTCACCGGAGCAGGGCCTGGACGTAGAGAATAGCAGTAGCCGGGCCGGGGGTCACAGCACCTCAGCCGTGCGGGAGGGAACTACCTCCACCGCCTTGGCGGTAGCCGACCGGACATGGCAGCGAGGTCAAACCAGGCCCAGCTGGCCCGGCCGGGCCCAAAAAGGCCCGTAAAGTCCCCACTGCCGAGCTGCAGCAGGCCGGCCGGAGCGCCGCCGACACCCAGCCACCACCACCGCGACTTCTCTGCCTCCAGGGAGCTCCGCCGGCGAGCCAGACGCGGCAGCCCGCCCAGCCCCTCCGGGCCCCGCCTGGGCCTAGATCTGGGCCTAGCAGGCCCTGCATCCCGGCCGCCGGCCTCGCTCCGCCACCAAGGGCCGCGCCGCCGCTCCTCCTCCCACCCGACGAACGGAAATCACGCCGCCGCGCCGGACCACCGCCCGCCGAAGAACACCGCCGCCAGCTCGAGATCCCCGCACCCCTGCTGCGCCGCGGGTAGAGCCACCCCCGCCACCGCCGGCACCACACAAACAAGGCCCGGCGGCTCAGGCCGGCGGCGGCGGCAGGGGAGAACGCGAGAGAGAGCTAGAGGAAGCCGGAGGGAAGGCGCGGCCCGGCCGCCGCGGGGGGCGGCGCGGGTCGCGAGTCGCGAGAGCCTGTTCTAGAAAGTTTGTGTTTCCCTCCCCCGAGGCATATGCACGTCGCCCTCTCTCTCTCTGGCGCGACAGAAAAAAGACGACTGAGGCCAAAATTAACGATCGTAATCCCACGCTACTCACGCATGTCCACGACCCCCAGTAATCAAATCGACGGTGGCTCCGCTGCTGTAGCTAGGCTGCCGCAGTCAGACAGTTTTCCACGGACGGCCTCGTGTAGCTCCGTGCCCAGCGCTGAGTAGCAGGGGCAGCGAAAAGGCAGCTCTCGCCGTGCCACGCTCTCTAGTCGTCCCTATAAAACACGCTACCCGAGCTGCGAAATCCTCACGCACTCACGCACCCAGCTCCACATCTACACAGCACACACGCAGCTATTTATTTTTCCTTAAATCAGTGCGAGGGCATCTTCATTACTGATTTTAAGGAGCTCAGGGCATCTGCAACGCGGCCATCTATCCCGCGCCCGCGCGTCCGAATGTGTTCAGCCAGACAAAAATGCGGCCCAACGCGGGGATGCACCGTAAAAGTGGATGACCGCAGCGTCCGGAACGACGCAAACCCGGCCCAATCTGGGCCGGGTTTGCGTGGCCGCGGATGGCACGCGACGTCCTCGCGTGTCCGCCTGGTCCGCGTGGCTGGCCCAGCTGTCGGTGCCCCAGTCCTATTAAATGTGGACTGGGGAGGGGGATTGTCCCTATCCAGTCCCCACTCTCCACTCCAGCCACACGCACGCGCGGGCTAGAGCTTCCGCGCCGCCATGGCCCCGAAGCGCGAGTTCCTCCCGTCCGCGAACGACCACGAGCCCGGCAGCAGCCGGCCAGTCGCCCCGGCGGTGTTCGCCATGGGGCCGCCGGCTCCTCCCAGACGCGACCGGATCTACGTCACCGTAGCGGTGGCGCAGATGTTCTGGGACGCCGGTGTCCCAATGCCGTGGGGGGACGTGCACCTCCCCCACGGCTGGCACCTGAGCCCAGATCGGGTTCCGGTGCCGCCCATCCCGGACCCCGCGTACGGCGACGCAAGTCCCAACTGGGACTTGTGGTTCGAGGTGGAGCACGATGCGCGCCGGCACACGTGCTTCACGTCCGCGACGGCGCGGCCTCGCGCGCAGCCGCGCACACCTGCAAGGCGGGCTGGCCGCCGCCCCAGCGGCCTCTACAACGACGAGCCCCAGCCCCAGCCCCAGCACCAGCACCAGCCCCTGCCGCAGCCCCAACCCCAGGAGGAGGAGGACGAGCTGGAGCTGCAGGCGGCGCTCGCGGCGTCCCGCGAGCAGCGCCACCTTGACGAGCTGGCCAAATGGCCGCACCTCGCCGAGACGCTGCGCGCCTCCGCGCTGGAGGAGAAGGCCAGGAAGGCCCAGGAGGACGCCCAGGCGGAGGCGTGGGCCTTCCTCGAGATGGCGCGCCGGCAGGAGGAGGCCACGCGCCAGGCGGCGCTCCGGGAGGAGGAGGAGCGCCGGGCCGCGCTCCTGGCGGAGGAGGAGCGCCGGGCCGCGCTCCGGCTAGAGGCGGAGCTGCAGGCCGCAGCGGAGGAGCGGCTTGATACGTCTCCGACGTATCGATAATTTCTTATGTTCCATGCCACATTATTGATGATATCTACATGTTTTATGCATACTTTATGTCATATTTATGCATTTTCCGGCACTAACCTATTAACAAGATGCCGAAGAGCCGATTGTCTGTTTTCTGCTGTTTTTGGTTTCAGAAATCCTAGTAAGGAAATATTCTCGGAATTGGACGAAATCAACGCCCAGGGGCCTATTTTTCCACGAAGCTTCCAGAAGACCGAAGAGAAGACGAAGTGGGGCGATGGGGCGACGACACGCTAGGGCGGCGCGGCCTGGTCCCTGGCCGCGCGGCCCTGCTGTGTGGGGCCCCCGTGACCCCCTTTGACCTGCCCTTCCGCCTACTTAAAGCCTCCGTCGCGAAACCCCCAGTACCGAGAGCCACGATACGGAAAACCTTCCAGAGACGCCGCCGCTGCCAATCCCATCTCGGGGGATTCAGGAGATCGCCTCCGGCACCCTGCCGGAGAGGGGAATCATCTCCCGGAGGACTTGATGTCTACGGGAGCTTCTATTCTTGTAGACAGTGTTGGGCCTCCAAGAGCAGAGGTTTGTAGAACAGCAGCAAGTTTCCCTTAAGTGGATACCCAAGGTTTATCGAACTCAGGGAGGAAGAGGTCAAAGGTATCCCTCTCATGCAACCCTGCAACCACAAAGCAAGAAGTCTCTTGTGTCCCCAACACACCTAATAGGTGCACTAGTTCGGCGAAGAGATAGTGAAATACAGGTGGTATGAATAAGCAGTAGCAACGGTGCCAGAAAAGTGCTTGCTGGCGTGTAGTTGATGGTGGTAGTATTGCAGCAGTAGTAACACAGTAAAACAGTAAACAAGCAGTAGTAACTCAGCAGTATTTAGGAACAAGGCCTAGGGATTACACTTTCACTAGTGGACACTCTCAACATTGATCACATAACAGAATAGATAAATGCATACTCTACACTTTTGTTGGATGATGAACACATTGCGTAGGATTACACGAACCCTCAATGCCGGAGTTAACAAGCTCCACAATAATGCTCATGTTTTAGTAACCTTTAGTGTAAGATAGATCAACGGACTAAACCAAGTACTAGCATAGCATGCACACTGTCACCTTCATGCATATGTAGGAGGAATAGATCACATCAATATTATCATAGCAATAGTTAACTTCATAATCTACAAGAGATCATAATCATAGCATAAACCAAGTACTAACACGGTGCACGCACTTGTCACCTTTGCACACATGCAGGAGGAATAAAACTACTTTAATAACACATCACTAGAGTAGCACATAGATAAATTGTGATACAAACACATTGCAATCATAAAGAGATATAAATAAGCACCTCACTATGCCATTCAACGAGTGAATAAGTATTCTCGTGAAATCTAGCCTAAGAGACCCACACGGTGCACACACTCGTCACCTTTACACACGTGGGACTAGGAGTCTCCGGAGATCACATAAGTAAAACTCACTTGACTAGCATAATGACATCTAGATTACAAGCATCATCATATGAATCTCAATCATGTAAGGCAGCTCATGAGATTATTGTATTGAAGCACATAGGAGAGAGATGAACCACATAGCTACCGGTACAGCCCCGAGCCTCGATGGAGAACTACTCCCTCCTCATGGGAGCAGCAGCGGTGATGAAGATGGCGGTGGAGATGGCAGCGGTGTCGATGGAGAAGTCTTCCGGGGGCACTTCCCCGCTCCGGCAGGGTGCCGGAACAGAGATCCTGTCCCCCAGATCTTGGCTTCGCGATGGTGGCGGCTCTGGAAGGTTTTCGTGATTTTCGTCAATTGGTGTCGAGGTTTTAGGTCACGACGACTTAAATAGGCGAAGAGTCGGAGTCGGAGGGCTGAAGGGCTGGCCAAACCCTAGGGGGGCGCGGGCCCCCCCTAGGCCGCGCCAGGGCATGGTGTGGTGGGCCTGTGCCCCCCCTCTGGTCCCTCTCGTGTGTTCTGGATGCTTCCGGGGATTCTAAGATCTTTGGCGTTGATTTCGTCCGATTCATAGAATATTTTGTTACTAGGATTTCTGAAACCAAAAACAGCAGAAAACAGGAACTGGCACTTCGGCATCTTGTTAATAGGTTAGTTCCAGAAAATGCACGAATATGACATAAAGTGTGCATATAACATGTAGATAACATCAATAATGTGGCATGGAACACAAGAAATTATCGATACGTTGGAGACGTATCAACATCCCCAAGCTTAGTTCTGCTCGTCCCGAGCAGGTAAAACGATAACAAAGATAATTTCTGGAGTGACATGCCATCATAATCTTGATCATACTATTTGTAAAGCATATGTAGAGAATGCAGCGATCAAAACAATGTGTATGACATGAGTAAACAAGTGAATCATAAAGCAAAGACTTTTCATGAATAGCACTTCAAGACAAGCATCAATAAGTCTTGCATAAGAGTTAACTCATAAAGCAATAATTCAAAGTAAAGGTATTGAAGCAACACAAAAAAGATTAAGTTTTAGCGGTTGCTTTCAACTTGTAACATGTATATCTCATGGATATTGTCAACATAGAGTAATATAATAAGTGCAATGTGCAAATATGTAAGAATCAATGCACAGTTCACACAAGTGTTTGCTTCTTGAGATGGAGAGAAATAGGTGAACTGACTCAACATTAAAAGTAAAAGAATGGTCCTCATAGAGGAAAAGCATCGATTGCTATATTTGTGCTAGAGCTTTGATTTTGAAAACATGAAACAATTTTGTCAACGGTAGTAATAAAGCATATGCATCATGTAAATTATATCTTATAAGTTGCAAGCCTCATGCATAGTGTACCAATAGTGCCCGCACCTTGTCCTAATTAGCTTGGGTTAACACTGATCATCATTGCATAACATATGTTTCAACCAAGTGTCATAAAGGGGTACCTCTATGCCGCCTGTACAAGGGTTTAAGGAGAAAGTTCGCATTGGATTTCTCGCTTTTGATCATTCTTCAACTTAGACACCCATACCGGGACAACATAGACAACAGATAATGGACTCCTCTTTTAATGCTTTAAGCATTTGACAACATGCATATTGTGAGAGAAGAACTTTGGACCGCTAACTAAAGCCATGATCCATGGTGGAAGTTTCAGTTTTGGACAAACATCCTCAAATCTCTAATGAGAAAAGAATTAATTGTTGTTGAATGCTTAAAGCATTAAAAGAGGAGTCCATTATCTCGTTGTCTATGTTGTCCCGGTATGGATGTCTAAGTTGAGAATAATCAAAAGCGAGAAATCCAAATGCGAGCTTTCTCCTTAGATCTTTGTACGAGCGGCATAGAGGTACCCCTTTGTGAAACTTGGTTAAAGCATATGTATTGCGGTGATAATCCAGGTAGTCCAAGCTAATTAGGACAAGGTGCGGGCACTATTAGTACACTATGCATGAGGCTTGCAACTTATAAGATATAATTTACATGATGCATATGCTTTATTACTACCGTTGACAAAATTGTTTCATGTTTTCAAAATCAAAGCTCTAGCACAAATATAGCAATCGATGCTTTTTCCTCTATGAGGACCATTCTTTTACTTTTATTGTTGAGTCGGTTCACCTATTTCTCTCCACCTCAAGAAGCAAACACTTGTGTGAACTGTGCATTGATTCTTACATATTTGCATATTGCATTTGTTATATTGCTTTGCATTGACAATTATCCATGAGATATACATGTTACAAGTTGAAAGCAACCGCTGAAACTTAATCTTCTTTTGTGTTGCTTCAATACCTTTACTTTGAATTATTGCTTTATGAGTTAACTCTTATGCAAGACTTATTGATGCTTGTCTTGAAGTGCTATTCATGAAAAGTCTTTGCTTTATGATTCACTTGTTTACTCATGTCATACACATTGTTTTGATTGCTGCATTCTTTACATATGCTTTACAAATAGTATGATCAAGATTATGATGGCATGTCACTCCGGAAATTATCTTTGTTATCGTTTTACCTGCTCGGGACGAGCAGAACTAAGCTTGGGGATGCTGATACGTCTCCAACGTATCGATAATTTCTTGTGTTCCATGCCACATTATTGATGTTATCTACATGTTATATGCACACTTTATGTCATATTCGTGCATTTTCCGGAACTAACCTATTAACAAGATGCCGAAGTGCCAGTTCCTGTTTTCTGCTGTTTTTGGTTTCAGAAATCCTAGTAACGAAATATTCTCGGAATCGGACGAAATCAACGCCCAGGTTCCTATTTTTCCCGGAACCATCCAGAACACTCGAGAGCTGCCAAAGATGGGCCAGGGGGGGCCCACACCACACCTGGGCGCGGGCCAGGCCCTGGCCGCGCCACCAGGTGGTGAGGGCACCCTGGTGACCCCCCTGCGCCGCCTCTTCGCCTATAAAGAGCCTCTGGATCAGAAAACCCGATACCAATTGGCGAAACCCACGAAAACCTTCCAGAGCCGCCGCCATCGCGAAGCCAAGATCTGGGGGACAGGATCTCTGTTCCGGCACCCTGCCGGAGCGGGGAAGTGCCCCCGGAAGGCTTCTCCATCGACACCGCTGCCATCTCCACCGCCATCTTCATCACCGCTGCTGCTCCCATGAGGAGGGAGTAGTTCTCCATCGAGGCTCGGGGCTGTACCGGTAGCTATGTGGTTCATCTCTCTTCCATGTACTTCAATACAATGATCTCATTGAGATTCATATGAGTTTGTATCACAATTCATCTATGTGCTACTCTAGTGATGTTATTAAAGTAGTTCTATTCCTCCTGCACGTGTGTAAAGGTGACTAGTGTGTGCACCGTGTGGTTCTTGTCGTAGGCTATGATCATGATCTCTTGTAGATTGTGGAGTTAATTATCATTATGATGGTATTGATGTGATCTATTCCTCCTACATATGCATGAAGGTTACGGTGTGCATGCTATGCTAGTACTTGGTTTAGTCGTGTTGATCTATCTTACACTAAAGGTTACTAAAATATGAGCATTATTGTGGAGCTTGTTAACTCCGGCATTGAGGGTTCGTGTAATCCTACGCAATGTGTTCATCATCCAACAAAAGTGTAGAGTATGCATTTATCTGTTCTGTTATGTGATCAATGTTGAGAGTGTCCACTAGTGAAAGTGTAATCCCTAGGCCTTGTTCCTAAATACTGCTGAGTTACTACTTGCTTGTTTACTTGTTTTACTTGTGTTACTACTGCTGCAATATTACCACCATCAACTACACGCCGGCAAGCACTTTTACGGCACCGTTACTACTGCTCATACTTATTTATACCACCTGTATTTCACTATCTCTTCGCCGAACTAGTGCACCTATTAGGTGTGTTGGGGACACAAGAGACTTCTTGCTTTGTGGTTGCGGGGTTGCATGAGAGGGATATCTTTGACCTCTTCCTCCCGGAGTTCGATAAACCTTGGGTATCCACTTAAGGGAAACTTGCTGCTGTTCTACAAACCTCTGCACTTGGAGGCCCAACACTGTCTACAGGAAAGGAGGGGGAACGTAGACATCAAGCACTTTTCTGGCGCCGTTGCCGGGGAGGAAAGGTAAAAAGGCACTCATACTACGGTCTCAGGTAAAGTATTTTTCCGGCGCCGTTGTGTGTGTGCTCAAAGCTATTTCCTTTAGATCCTGCAATTGCATCTTGTTGTTTCTTGTTTACACTAGTTTGGCATAATGTACAAGAGTGAGCTTCTTGTTCTATTTCCTGATTTAAAACTTGGATTGTTTGATGCGAAAATTAAAAAACCTATGAAATCTTCTTTGCATGCTGGGTAGTAATATTAGTATGAACGCTTTGAACACCATTGTTGACAATGATATAGAAAGTTCTAAGCTTGGGGAAGCTGGTTTTCATGATATTTTTAGTCCCCCAAGCATTGAGGAGAAAATTTTCTTTGATGATACTTTGCCTCCTATTTATGATGATTATAATGATAGTGGTCTTTTGGTGCCACCTACTATGGAGAGTGAATTTGATTATGATTACAATATGCCTCCTATATTTGATGATGAGAATAATAATGATAGCTACTTTGTTGAATTTGCTCCCACTACAACTAATAAAATTGATTATGCTTATGTGGAGAGTAATTATTTTATGCATGAGACTCATGATAAGAATGTTTCATTTGATAGTTATATTGTTGAGTTTGCTCATGATGCTACTGAAAGTTATTATGAGAGAGGAAAATATGGTTGTAGAAATTTTCATGTTACTAAAATGCCTCTCTATGTGCTGAAATTTTTGAAGCTACACTTGTTTTATCTTCCTATGCTTGTTACTTTGCTCTTCATGAACTTGTTTATTTACAAGATTCCTATGCATAGGAAGCATGTTAGACTTAAATGTGTTTTGAATTTGCCTCTTGATGCTCTCTTTTGCTTCAAATACTATTTCTTGTGAGTGCATCATTAAAGCTGCTGAGCCCATCTTAATGGCTAAAAAGAAAGAACTTCTTGGGAGATAACCCATGTGTTATTTTGCTACAGTACTTTGTTTTATATTTGTGTCTTGGAAGTTGTTTACTACTGTAGCAACCTCTCCTTATCTTAGTTTTGTGTTTTGTTGTGCCAAGTAAAGTCTTTGATAGTAAAGTAAGTACTAGATTTGGATTACTGCGCAGAAACAGATTTCTTTGCTGTCACGAATCTGGGTCTAATTCTCTGTAGGTAACTCAGAAAATTATGCCAATTTACGTGAGTGATCCTCAGATATGTACGCAACTTTCATTCAATTTGAGCATTTTCGTTTGAGCAAGTCTGGTGGCCTAATAAAATCCATCTTTACGGACTGTTCTGTTTTGACAGATTCTGCCTTTTATTTCGCATTGCCTCTTTCGCTATGTTGGATGAATTTCTTTGATCCACTAATGTCCAGTAGCATTATGCAATGTCCAGAAGTGTTAAGAATGATTGTGTCACCTCTGAATATGTTAATTTTTATTGTCCACTAACCTTCTAATGAGTTGTTTCGAGTTTGGTGTGGAGGAAGTTTTCAAGTGTCAAGAGAGGAGGATGATATACTACGATCAAGAAGAGTGAAAGCTCTAAGCTTGGGGATGCCCCGGTGGTTCATCCCTGCATATATCAAGAAGACTCAAGCGTCTAAGCTTGGGGATGCCCAAGGCATCCCCTTCTTCATCGACAACATTATCGGGTTCCTCCCCCGAAACTATATTTTTATTCCATCACATCTTATGTGCTTTACTTGGAGCGTCTGTGTGCTTTTGTTTTTGTTTTTGTTTGAATAAATTGGATTACATCATGCTTGTGTGGGAGAGAGACACGCTCCGCTGGTTCATATGAACACATGTGTTCTTAGCTCATAATATTCATGGCGAAGTTTCCTCTTCGTTAAATTGTTATATGGTTGGAATTGGAAAATGATACATGTAGTAATTGCTAAAAATGTCTTGGGTAATGTGATACTTGGCAATTGTTGTGCTCATGTTTAAGCTCTTGCATCATATGCTTTGCACCCATTAATGAAGAAATACATAGAGCATGCTAAAATTTGGTTTGCATATTTGGTTTCTCTAAGGTCTAGATAATTTCTAGTTTTGAGTTTGAACAACAAGGAAGACGGTGTAGAGTCTTATAATGTTTTCAATATGTCTTTTATGTAAGTTTTGCTGCACCGGTTCATCCTTGTGTTTGTTTCAAATAAGCCTTGCTAGCCTAAACCTTGTATCGAGAGGGAATACTTCTCATGCATCCAAAATACTTGAGCCAACCACTATGCCATTTGTGTCCACCATACCTACCTATACTACATGGTATTTTCCCGCCATTCCAAAGTAAATTGCTTGAGTGCTACCTTTAAAATTCCATCATTCACCTTTGCAATATATAGCTCATGGGACAAATAGCTTAAAAACTATTGTGGTATTGAATATGTAATTATGCACTTTATCTCTTATTAAGTTGCTTGTTGTGCGATAACCATGTTTATCGGGGAACGCCATCAACTCGTTGTTGAATTTCATGTGAGTTGCTATGCATGTTCGTCTTGTCTGAAGTAAGGGCGATCTACACTGAGTTGAATGGTTTGAGCATGCATATTGTGAGAGAAGAACTTTGGGCCGCTAACTAAAGCCATGATCCATGGTGGAAGTTTCAGTTTTGGACAAACATCCTCAAATCTCTAATGAGAAAAGAATTAATTGTTGTTGAATGCTTAAAGCATTAAAAGAGGAGTCCATTATCTGTTGTCTATGTTGTCCCGGTATGGATGTCTAAGTTGAGAATAATCAAAAGCGAGAAATCCAAATGCGAGCTTTCTCCTTAGATCTTTGTACAGGCGGCATAGAGGTACCCCTTTGTGAAACTTGGTTAAAGCATATGTATTGCGGTGATAATCCAGGTAGTCCAAGCTAATTAGGACAAGGTGCGGGCACTATTAGTACACTATGCATGAGGCTTGCAACTTATAAGATATAATTTACATGATGCATATGCTTTATTACTACCGTTGACAAAATTGTTTCATGTTTTCAAAATCAAAGCTCTAGCACAAATATAGCAATCGATGCTTTTTCCTCTATGAGGACCATTCTTTTACTTTTATTGTTGAGTCAGTTCACCTATTTCTCTCCACCTCAAGAAGCAAACACTTGTGTGAACTGTGCATTGATTCTTACATATTTGCATATTGCATTTGTTATATTGCTTTGCATTGACAATTATCCATGAGATATACATGTTACAAGTTGAAAGCAACCGCTGAAACTTAATCTTCTTTTGTGTTGCTTCAATACCTTTACTTTGAATTATTGCTTTATGAGTTAACTCTTATGCAAGACTTATTGATGCTTGTCTTGAAGTGCTATTCATGAAAAGTCTTTGCTTTATGATTCACTTGTTTACTCATGTCATACACATTGTTTTGATTGCTGCATTCTTTACATATGCTTTACAAATAGTATGATCAAGATTATGATGGCATGTCACTCCAGAAATTATCTTTGTTATCGTTTTACCTGCTCGGGACGAGCAGAACTAAGCTTGGGGATGCTGATACGTCTCCAACGTATCGATAATTTCTTGTGTTCCATGCCACATTATTGATGTTATCTACATGTTATATGCACACTTTATGTCATATTCGTGCATTTTCCGGAACTAACCTATTAACAAGATGCCGAAGTGCCGGTTCTCGTTTTCTCGCTGTTTTTGGTTTCAGAAATCCTAGTAACGAAATATTCTCGGAATCGGACGAAATCAACGCCCGGGTTCCTATTTTTCCCGGAACCATCCAGAACACTCGAGAGCTGCCAAAGATGGGCCGGGGGGGCCCACACCACACCGGGCGCGGGCCAGGCCCCGGCCGCGCCACCGAGTGGTGAGGGCACCCCGGTGACCCCCTGCGCCGCCTCTTCGCCTATAAAGAGCCTCCGGATCAGAAAACCCGATACCAATTGGCGAAACCCACGAAAACCTTCCGGAGCCGCCGCCATCGCGAAGCCAAGATCCGGGGGACGGGATCTCCGTTCCGGCACCTGCCGGAGCGGGGAAGTGCCCCGGAAGGCTTCTCCATCGACACCGCTGCCATCTCCACCGCCATCTTCATCACCGCTGCTGCTCCCATGAGGAGGGAGTAGTTCTCCATCGAGGCTCGGGGCTGTACCGGTAGCTATGTGGTTCATCTCTCTTCCATGTACTTCAATACAATGATCTCATTGAGATTCATATGAGTTTGTATCACAATTCATCTATGTGCTACTCTAGTGATGTTATTAAAGTAGTTCTATTCCTCCTGCACGTGTGTAAAGGTGACTAGTGTGTGCACCGTGTGGTTCTTGTCGTAGGCTATGATCATGATCTCTTGTAGATTGTGGAGTTAATTATCATTATGATGGTATTGATGTGATCTATTCCTCCTACATATGCATGAAGGTTACGGTGTGCATGCTATGCTAGTACTTGGTTTAGTCGTGTTGATCTATCTTACACTAAAGGTTACTAAAATATGAGCATTATTGTGGAGCTTGTTAACTCCGGCATTGAGGGTTCGTGTAATCCTACGCAATGTGTTCATCATCCAACAAAAGTGTAGAGTATGCATTTATACGTTGCTGTTATGTGATCAATGTTGAGAGTGTCCACTAGTGAAAGTGTAATCCCTAGGCCTTGTTCCTAAATACTGCTGAGTTACTACTGCTTGTTTCTTGTTTTACTTGTGTTACTACTCGCTGCAATATTACCACCATCAACTACACGCCAGACAAGCACTTTTCGGCACCGTTACTACTGCTCATACTTATTTATACCACCTGTATTTCACTATCTCTTCGCCGAACTAGTGCACCTATTAGGTGTGTTGGGGACACAAGAGACTTCTTGCTTTGTGGTTGCAGGGGTTGCATGAGAGGGATATCTTTGACCTCTTCCTCCCTGAGTTCGATAAACCTTGGGTATCCACTTAAGGGAAACTTGCTGCTGTTCTACAAACCTCTGCACTTGGAGGCCCAACACTGTCTACAGGAAAGGAGGGGGAACGTAGACATCAGTGGGTCCATGGGGCGACGACACGCCAGGGCGGCGCGGCCTGGGCCCTGGCCGCGCGGCCCTGCTGTGTGGGGCCCCCGTGACGCCCTTTGACCTGCCCTTCCGCCTACTTAAAGCCTCCATCGCGAAACCCCCAGTACCGAGAGTCACGATACGGAAAACCTTCCAGAGACGCCGCCGCCGCCAATCCCATCTCGGGGGATTCAGGAGATCGCCTCCGGTACCCTGCCGGAGAGGGGAATCATCTCCCGGAGGACTCTTCACCGCCATGGTCGCCTCCGGAGTGATGTGTGAGTAGTTCACCCCTGGACTATGGGTCCATAGCAGTAGCTAGATTGTTGTCTTCTCCTTATGTGCTTCATTGTCGGATCTTGTGAGCTGCCTAACATGATCAAGATCATCTATCTGTAATGCTATATGTTGTGTTTGTCGGGATCCGATGGATAGAGAATACTATGTTATGTTGATTATCAATCTATTACCTATGTGTTGTTTATGATCTTGCATGCTCTCCGTTATTAGTAGAGGCTCGGCCAAGTTTTTGCTCTTAACTCCAAGAGGGAGTATTTATGCTCGATAGTGGGTTCATGCCTCCATTAAATCTGGGACGGTGACGAGAAAGTTCTAAGGTTGTGGATGTGCTTGTTGCCACTAGGGATAAAACATTGATGCTATGTCCGAGGATGTAGTTATTGATTACATTACGCACCATACTTAATGCAATTGTCTGTTGTTTGCAACTTAATACTGGAAGGGGTTCGGATGATAACCTGAAGGTGGACTTTTTAGGCATAGATGCATGCTGGATAGCGGTCTATATACTTTGTCGTAATGCCCAATTAAATCTCACTATACTTATCATATCATGTATGTGCATTATCATGCCCACTCTATTTGTCAATTGCCCGACTGTAATTTATTCACCCAACATGCTCTTTATCTTATGGGAGAGACACCTCTAGTGAACTGTGGACCCCGGTCCTATTCTTTACATCGAATACAATTTACTGCAATACTTGTTCTACTGTTTTCTGCAAACAATCATCATCCACACTATACATCTAATCCTTTGTTACAGCAAGCCGGTGAGATTGACAACCTCACTGTTTCGTTGGGGCAAAGTACTTTGGTTGTGTTGTGCGGGTTCCACGTTGGCGCCGGAATCCCTGGTGTTGCGCCGCACTACATCCCGCCGCCATCAACCTTCAACGTGCTTCTTGGCTCCTCCTGGTTCGATAAACCTTGGTTTCTTTCTGAGGGAAAACTTGCTACTGTGTGCAACATACCTTCCTCTTGGGGTTCCCAACGAACGTGTGTGTTACACGCCATCACGGCTCCGGAAGGAGTCCGCGCGGAGGGCACGGCTGCGCAGGCCGGCGAGCCCTCTGGACCCGCACTCCGCCTGGGAAAGGGCGCAGTGGTCGCCCTGGCCGGAGTCCCCAGGGCTCTCCGGCGTTTCGAGCCGGAACAACGCGTCGCCGCCGGGGGGCTTCGTCCTCATCGACGGCGACGACGACGAGTACTACTGGGAGTAGTACTGCCGGCGGCCACCGTGCTCGCAAACCCTGGCTAGGGTTTGCTTTTTTTTTAAGTTTAAAGCCCATATAGGGCTTTCTTTTGTGTAAAAATTGCCCAAAATAGGGCTAAGTTTAATTAACCACTAGTTTAAATTTATTTTTTATTGTTTTCCTTTTTCATTTTCATTTTTGTTTTTTATTACATATGCGCTGCGTCCGCTCGTTGGGCGCAGCGTGCGACCCAAACGGACACGCGGACGCAGGCCGCTGTCCGGGTGTCCGCTCGGCCACCCAAACGACCCAAAACGGACGGCCCAGCGCGTCCGTTTGGGTCGCTCGGTTGGAGATGCCCTCATGGACAATCATATTATAGATTCATGGACAATCATGTTATATTATAGAAAATAACAAAGTCTATATAGCCACCACTCATGCTAAATAAATATCCCATCTGTTGAAAATATCATTTATCATCTCTCATTTTACGTAAAGGTTATTAGGTTCTTTTTGAAATTAAACACTACAATTACCATGTGTTTCATTTGTCCACCATATTAAAGCAGTATATACAATTAAGCTAATTTAGAGGTAGCTAGTAATTTTTTATGTGATGTTAAATCGGTGTGCAAGGTTAACAATCAATTTATTAAACAGTTAGGGGTTTACTTGAGCATTGGCCATACGATGTTTAGACATTTCTAATCAATTATAAAACATTTTTTTTTGTTTATAGAGTAAAATAGAAACAAATCAATCCAAATCAATATACAAGTCCACTAAAAAGTATTTTAATTTTACTTTGATTTGATCTTTCTACCTCATGTGGGGAGTTAGAGATGAAGCCATGGCTCCCCCGCCTACTAAAATTGTCAACAAGGGGGAGGAAAAAATGCCGCAATTGATGGCGCGCGTGAAGCAATAAAGAAGGACAAGCACTTGCACTCAATCGTTGTTGATGCTCTATTCAGTGGACTGACTAAAGACGAATTCACCAACATCAACAATCTAGACTCAACACATGAACTCTAGACAACATTTGAAGAAGTCCATTGCGACATGACATGAGGTAAGGATACTTGTATATCCTCATTGATACAAACGGGCAACAATGTTGATAAACTAGCATAGGGGCTAGGTTGACGTTCTCAGCAGTGATGGTAGGTGATAGAGGAAGACACGGCAGTGTGAGAGGTAGGATGTGCACACCGACATGGAAATAGGAGGCGTCGAGAGTTAAACATAGCAACATTTAGAGACCATGTCGGCTCATGTTTAGGTTCAAGAAGACACAATGGTAGGTGGAGGTAATTTGTTTACAAACTATAGATCAATTCTAAAATGTATCCGAGGACATAACCACTTTTTGACACTTCATATACTCTAGATTTTTTCCAATGATGCCTATGGTTTTCATATTCTCAAACTCCAGACATCTAGCCTAGATATTTGACATTTTATCATAAAGAGCATACAAATAAAAATGCATCATCAAAGGGGCATGACTAAAATGGAGGGGATGATACAATTTTTTGTTTACCAATATTTATGGTGCTTTCCACCATAATTTTTATCAAATATCCCAAATTAGGTAACAACACAATATAGTTTCAATTACAATATTTTAACTAGGAATGTACTTGTTATGATATGCGGGAACTTATGTCCAATTGGGACCTTAATATAAATGATCACCGTGAATTTTTAATGGTGCTAGCTATATATAATACATTATATTAAAAACATTTCAACACAAATAACACACGGTAACAGATTGTTGAGATGCGATGACATAAAAAAGTTAAGTATAAATAGATAGATAAGCAACACTTGGAACACGAACCGAGTTAATAGATGTGCCTTGACCTTTACTCGAGTCCTCTTCGTCTTCCTCTATCACTGTCGTTTTCTGCTGTCGCAAGTTGAACTCATAATTGAATTATATTTAGATGTTGGAGGGACTAGCCCAATTTGGACCAAAGATTTTAGATCAAGGGAAGATTAGCGTCTGCACGAGACATCGACGCGGTCGTGAGTAAGAAGCTTTAAAGTGTTGTGAAATCCACCCGTTAGATTACTGATAAAAATGTCTGAGGGGTTGGAGATAGATGATATGTTCTCGTAGACAAAAGCGACAAGCCGAGAGGATCAGATGCGCTTTAATTTAAAATCGTTAAAATTATAATAAATGTTCTAATCATCAATAATTCTATAAATAAAATCGAAGAAAGTTGATAGAATTGGCAAGCTAATGTGGTCATGACGGAAGTTTAGCAACCGTCTTCCAAGAAAATAATGCACAAAAGGCTTGACTTTTACGAAACAAATAGATTTAATTTTAGAAGACATTTCAATCCAACACTCCTTAAGTTGGTTTGATTATGCTGTTGGTGGAGTGCAGTCGATCTCTCGTCACATTCTTCGCTTCAGAGCCGATGTATGGAGCCACGATGGCTAACTCGTGAACCGGAAACAAAAACAAACGGATCATTCAGCTCCATCATGTGCGCACCAGTCAGAAAACTGTTCACGCGACCGACGATACAACAATGAGAGACGCGTCACCGGGGCCTCGATCGGCACGGCGGCACGTACGGCGAGCGCCTGGCCGGGACGCGGGCGTTTGGCCGACGAAAGAGCTAGCAAACGCGCCGGACGCGTGGAAATATTATACTCCTATACGAGTTGCATGCCGGAGCACGGCAAACACGAGCCCGCTGGGCGCTGGGACGTCGCCGTCTTCAGTTTCTCTCTCTCTCGCGCGCGCGCGGTTGGTGTTTTCCGGCGCGCGTTCGGCAGGGAAAAGGCGATCGATCCAGGCCAAAACGATGGTGATCACGCTCCAGTAATCAAATCGATCGACTCGTCACGGTGGCTCCACTGAGGTAGCTAGGCTAGGCCCAACGCTGTGCAAGAGCCAGCTCTCGGCTCGCCACACTCCCTTTCGTTATCCGTACCCATCGCCCAGCCTATAATTAAAAAGCCTCGCTCGCCCGGCGAACTCCTCACACACTCGGACACGGTTAGCTATACACACCAAAAAACACACACACACACAGACACACCACACTTGAGGCAGTGGTAGTGATCGAATCAAACAAGATGCTGGGCGGGCTGATCGACAACCTGACCGGGACGACGAACAAGAGCGGGAGGCTCAAGGGGACGATAGTACTGATGCGCAAGAACATGCTGGACCTCAACGACTTCAGCGTCACCATCCTAGAC
The DNA here is from genome assembly GCF_022539505.1 of Lolium rigidum. Classification (NCBI taxonomy): domain Eukaryota; kingdom Viridiplantae; phylum Streptophyta; class Magnoliopsida; order Poales; family Poaceae; genus Lolium; species Lolium rigidum. The sequence continues at coordinate 342,534,427 of NC_061510.1, read as the reverse complement.
GGCCTTGCCGAGTTCATCTTAAAATTATATTTTTTAATAAACAAGATAAAAGACTTACTATTTTCAGCTATTATGTTGCCGGTTAATTGGTGGAAAACTAGCCGAAAACCATACAACCACCCTCGCAGATTATCATGGAACATGATAGTTGTGAGAGCAATAGCCACCACATGGCTACCAACTCAAAAACACACGTTGTTCAACCGACGGTAGTTATTAATGTTGTTCAACAATATTATCATCATCAGTCTTCATCGACTACTTTGACATCACTAAAGTCCGACCATCTAGGATGATCACGCCATAGCGGTCTTGTAAAGCCCACATCCATCCATGCCAAACATATGACCTTAAAAAAATATAAGAGCATCTTCAGTCGCGTCCCCCAAACCGTCCCCCAAACCGCGCCGGATTGAGCGTTTGGGGGACGTGTTTCGTTCGTGCCGCGTTTGGGGGACGTCGCTCCCCAGTCGCGTCCCCCAAACAAAATTTCGCAAATTTTAAACTTAACTAGATTCGATTAGATTCGTCCAAATTTACATAGATTCGAACGAAATTTGACTAACTTTAAAACTAAACCTAATCTAGAACCGCTTGCGGCGGCCGGAGGCGTCGTAGTACTGCTGGAAGTTGTACATCTCGTCGGTGACGACCTCCTGCTTGCCGCGCTCGTCGACGGGCTCGTCCACGGGCTCGTCCTTCACCAAGCCGCTTGGTCCTGCCTCGCCGTCGTCGGTGAGGTCCACCGGCGGCTTGCCGGAGTCGAGGATGGACATGGCGATCGCCGCGTCCAGGTCGCCCCTCCGGGCGTCCTTGTCGTCCATGGACGCCATGAACGCCGCCCGCAGCCCCGGGCAGTCCTCGGGGTCGTCGGCTGCCGGCGATGAGCCGCTGCTGCCGCTCGTACTCCGCCAGCAGCGCCGCCTGCGACGCTTCCTCCGGCTCCTCCTTCACCTCCGGCTTCGGGATGAGGAGGGCGCCGCCGCGCCTCCCTTGCTGCCGCCCGCTGCCGCCACGCCTTGTGTTGACGGGCGTCGCCGGCTCCTCCTTGACCTCCCGTTTGGGGACGGTGTAGGGCGCCGACCGGTACGACGAGGACGGCGTCGATCGCGCCGGTCCCGAGGAAGAAGAGTGCGAGGAGGACGAGTACGTCGTCCTCCTCGGCTGCCATTGAGGAGACGGCGGCGGCGACGACGGCATCTCCAGCCGCGGAGCGCCGTTGCGGATGCCGCGGATGACGTTCTCGAGGGTGCGCCCGGAACGCCCCGAACGAGGCGCGGCCGTCCTTGTTCCAGGCTGTTGGGGCCGCCGACGAGCCCGTCGGTCGCTGTGCATCTCGACGTCGTACTTGGCCTTGAAGTACGTCGTCCACCGAGCGTCGTTGTTCTCGACCGCCCACGTCGGATCCCTCCGCTCCTCCGCGGTGAGTTGAGCCCGCCGGGCCATGACGGCGTCCCACCATTGGTCCGTGCGCGGCTCGGCGGCGGCGGAACGCCAATGCCGTTCACGGCCATCCTCCGGCCGCCGCCGCTTGGCAGCCGCATGTCCGGCGGGACCGGATACCGGGCGCGGTACGGCGCCCACGCCTCCGCCACGGTGAGGCTGCCGCGTCCGAAGCCGTTCGCCGCGGCGATCTTGCGGGAGGACGACATTTTTTTGAGCGGCGAGGAGAGGATCTGGGAGGGGGAGGCGGCGGCGACGAGAAGGATGAGCGGCGCTAACCGCGGGCGCCTTAAAACAGCGGCGGCGGCGGGTGGTTGCACGCAATAACTCCGGCGCGGACGGCCACGCGGCCATGCACGACGAGACGCGTCCCTGCGTCGCCCGGGAAAACAGGGACGCCATTAACGTCGCTTGACCAAAGGTAGGCGACGGGGTTTTAGCCTTCCGTGCCGCTGACGCGTCGGGCCCGCGTCGGTTGGCCTCGCGTTTCGTTGTGTCCGGCGTCCCCGGAGCGTCCCCTGTGGGACGGGGACGGGCTCGGGGCGCCGGACACCGTATCGGGGCGCGCCGGACAAAAAAGGGCTTTGGGGGACGCGGCTGGAACGCTTTTTTTGTCCGGCGCGCCCCAAATCGCTTTGGGGGACGGTTTGGGGGACGCGACTGGAGATGCTCTAATGATTGAGAATTTAGGAACCGTCCAACTTAGTCAATACAACATTTGAAAACTAGAAGATACTAGCTTTCTTCTATAATAGAAAGCATCTAATTTTTTTCTGAAGTCAAATAATGTAGAGCTTGACCAAGTTTATAGAAAAATCTATTAACAAGTATGATATTATTTAAATATAATATGAACATGTATATCACGATGTATCTAATTACATTGATTTGACACAAGGTCAATGTTTACATTATTTTACTTTTGGAAAAATTATACGCCTTGTTTACGAAATGGAGGTAGCAGTGGAAAGTACTACTAGAAAAAACATTGTAAAGTACCGAAATACTAATTATTTTATTCATTAAAGGGATTTATATGTCATTTTAACATCAATGGGCCCACCTGTCTTACACTACAGGAAACACACAAGGTGCTGACAGTCATCCTCTCTGCCGATGGCTAAATATCGGGACCATCGGCACAGGGCCATTTCAGCCAAGCCAGCAGGCAAGCCGTCGTCACAGTAAGCACTGTGCTGGCAGCAACAGTCGACACAGCCTCTCCGCTGTGACGGCGAGCTAACAACATCAGGCTTGTGCTGTCGGCACAACTTTCTACCCTGCGCCGACTGCAAAGCCGCCGACATAGTTATTTTCTATTTTACCACATTAATCTTAGAAAATCATAAATAAATCATTGTAATTCATAAAATACAAATAATATATCAAAAGTTTCCGAAAAATAAGATCTATCTTGGAAAAATATCAAACTTGGAATATTTCAAATATCTCAAAAAACCTTATCAAAAATGAGCTATCATGTGCGATATTTCATGGCTTTCATGTCGAACGACCAATATTATAGCTTGAATCGTCGCATAGTTTAGGATAATATGCCCATATTGTGCACACATGTGCATTTTGGGATGTCAAACAATGTTGCAGGAGGAATCTTTCATTTTCATCGCACCAAAAGGCTATTTTTCATTTTCCGAGTCCCAAAAATGGGGTGTTTTGTGAAACAACCACCAAATAAAGTTTCACAATTGTACCACTCAATTTTTCAAAAATACTAGACCACCTTACATACATAATTTCCCAACCGGGATATCTGAAATATTTCCGTCCACCCCTCGTGAAAAAAGATAAATTCCTACCAAGTCAGTAAGAAGTGAATCAGATTTGAACTACATGTGCATGATCTAATGCACATGATTTCTTGGAAAAATCATTTTTAGATTCATAATATGCTATTTCATCAGAGATTGACTGCAAGTTTAGCGAGGCTCATTCCCGAGCTAAGAATCTTCACGCCCGTTGTTTTGACCATAGTTTGAAACATGCATAAGAGATTCAAAAAAAAAGATCAAAACAATGAAAAACCTTCGCGTGGTGTCATATTATGTGACATGGTTGAAAGGAAAATATCAAACTTGAAATATTGCAAATATCTCAAAAAATCTTCTCAGAAATAAGCTACCATGTTCGATGTTTCATGACTTTCAAGCCGGAACGACCAATGTTATGGCTAGATTCGTGACATGGTTTGTGATAATGTGCCCATATTATGCACACATGTGCATCTTTAGATGGCGAACAATATTGTAGGAGGAAGATTTCCTTTTCGTCTCACCAAAAAACTATTTTCCTTTTTCCGTGTCCCAAAAATGGGGTGTTTTGTGAAGCAACCACCAAATTAAACTTTCACAAATGTACCATCCCATTTAAAAAAATACTAGATCATCTTACATGCATAATTTCTCAACAGGGGTATCTTAAACATTTTCGTCCACCCCTCGTGAAAAAAAGACAAGTTCCTGCCAAATCGATAGGAAGTCGGTCAAATTTGAAATACATGTACATGCTCTAATGCTCATGATTTTTCGGAAAAAATCATTTTAGATTTAAAATATGATATAGATGTCATATTTGGATTCCTCTCATTTTTCTGATCGGTTTAGACATATTATAAGATTTAAATATATTAATTATTCAATATTAAATAGAAAAGGACAAAAATTAAATCATTTTATTTTCATTTGAATTCAAGATTAATATTACATAAGTAATTGTTTGGAATTCAAAAAAATAAATAGGTGCGACATCATGGAATAGGGGTTAATAGGATTGATATGGTAGTACTATCAACAAAGTGTCATTTCTTTATATGAAAGCTCGTTCGGAAGGAACAAAGAAGTTAAGCGTGCTAGAGCTGGAGCAGTGTGAGTATGGGTGATTAACCGGGAAATTTGACCACGAGTGCAATGTGACCTAATATTAAGTGTAATTAGATTTAAAATGGTCCATGTGAGAGATTAGACTAAAAGAATTTGATTTTTTTTAAAAAAAATTCGAGCCAGAATTGCTAAACGGCCGTTAGTTCTATGCCGATAGCCTGTGCCAACGGCAAATAAACCTGCGCTGAGGATATATTGTGCCGCCGACGAGGTGCCGACAGCGCTGTGCAGATGGCATGACGGCCCGTCGGCACCTTGACTGGTCCGTGTAGTGTTAGTAGTCAGCTAGCTACGTTCTGGTACTTGTATGCTTGGCGACATGGCGTAGCGGCCGGGTTCAGCAGCGCAGAGATATAGCGAGTATCGTCAGGAGATCGGCAAGCCAGGAGATGAGTGCATGTGTTAGCAGTTTACTTAGCCGTTGATGAAGTTTGGTCTAGTCCGCTAGTCGCGTGTATAGCCGAACGTTCTGCTAGTGGAAAACGTGTGCATGCTTCAGAGGACCCTACGGGAACGGATAACATGATGGTTGAGTACGCCTCAACGGACATGTTTGGAGACTTTGTCTAGACCAATTATCTCCTTAGTGATCGATTGAATAAATCATGTTCATGTGTCAATGTTGTAATAGAACATAAGTATTGTTGTCATTTGTAGTGTATCAACACTTTGATGTAATAAAGATTGTATTCTATATATTCAAATAAGGTTTTCTTATTGAAAATTCTTCATTTTTATATATAGCTCTCTACGGGGACAATCCGATGGAAGAGGAATTATGCCTTGTGGACAGTGCTACCACAAACTCAATACTGAGGGAGTTGAAATATTTTCAAACTCTGAAAAAGATGAATGGAGATATTTTAACTATCGCCGGACGCGATACGGTAATTGTTGGCACTGGACGTGCCATATTTACCCTCCCAAATGATACACAAGTGACAATTGAGGATGCCTTGTTGTATCCCGATTCTTCACGTACCTTAATCAGTTATCGAGATATCCGTAAAAATGGTTTTCACATTGAAACCCATGAAGACAACAAAGAGGAGTATCTACTCTTCACAAAAGATTACGGATATGGTAAGCAAGTACTTGAAAAAATTCCTTCTCTATTGTCTGGACTGTACTATACGTACATCAAGCCCGTAGAACATGTTGCTTGTAAGGTAATCTTCCAGAATGTTGACGCATTTCAAACTTGGCATGATCGCCTAGGCCATCCCGGTATCGGGATGATGAGGAAGATTACTAGCAATTCAATTGGTCACAATTTGCATGAGTCAAAATTCCCTCAGTCCTCAGACTTTGTGTGTACATCATGTGCCACAGGGAAGCTAATTTTGAAGCCTTCGCACCTCAAAATACAAGCTGAACCACTTCAGTTCCTTGAACGAATTCAAGGTGACATTTGTGGTCCTATCCAACCATTATCTGGACCATTCAGGTATTTCATGGTTTTGATTGACGCATCTACACGATGGTCACATGTGTGCCTCCTATCCACACGAAACCATGCATTTGCCAAGATAATGAGGCAAGTAATTAAGTTACAGGCCCATTATCCAGAAAGTCGAATTAAATCAATTCGCATGGACAATGCTGCAGAATTCTCTTCACGTGCCTTCAATGAATATTGCATGGCCTTGGGGATAGAAGTTCAGCACTCCGTTCCATATGTCCATACTCAAAATGGTTTGGCTGAATCTCTAATCAAGAGGATCAAACTCATTGCAAGACCTTTGTTAATGAATTGCAGCTTGCCAACATCATGTTGGGGTCACGCAGTTTTACACGTTGCTGACTTGATCCAATTGCGACCTACTGCATATCACAGTACTTCCCCTCTGCAACTGGTACGTGGAAATCCTCCTAGCATTTCCCATCTGCGTAAGTTCGGATGTGCTACGTACATCCCGATCTCACCACCCCAGCGGACATCCATGGGCCACATCGAAAACTAGGGATCTATGTGGGGTACAAATCGGCGTCGATTATTAAGTACCTGGAACCCCTTACAGGGGATCTATTCACAGTCCGTCACGCTGATTGCATATTTGATGAGGAACATTTTCCGGCATTAGGGGGAGAATTCAAGTACCAGAAAGAATGCCCGGAAATTGATTGGAATGCTATCGCCATTTCATCCTCTGATCCACGTACACAGGAGACCGAACATCAAGTTCGGAAAATCATAAATTTGCAACATCTTGCAAATAATCTGCCAGATTCATTTACTGATTTAAAAGGTGTTACAAAATCCTTGATTTCGGCCAGAAATGCGCCCGAAAGAGTGGAGGTACCAACTAAAACCACTCAACTACCCGCTCCTAAAAAGAGGGGGAGTAGTAGGGCCTCTGTCCTGGAACCTGCTTCTCGCAAGCAGCAAAGGAAAGAGAGGAGAAAATTCTCAAAATTAGTAGATGCAAGTCAACTCAACGTTGACAAACACCTAATGGGTAGTATACACCCAGTGGATGGGCAACCTCCACAACCAGCTCCAGCTTGCACACACTGGCTGGGACATCAGAACACCTTGACTCACGCGTATTGGGAAATCACGAAGAGTCATCAAGGGTGCTAGAGATATCCATCAACTATATCGATTCTGGAGAATCATTCAACCGTAAGTCTACGATTGTCGACACTTATTTTTCTGCTAAAATTGCAAATACCCTTCTCGGTGATCATGATCCGAGGACTATCGTTGAGTGTGAAAAACGCTCCGACCGGCCTCAATGGAAGGATGCAATACAAGCGGAACTTGCCTCGCTTAATAAAAGGAAGGTATTCACTCATGCAATACCAACACCTCCCAAAGTTTTCCCCGTGGGATTCAAATGGGTTTTCCTTCGGAAACGTAATGAGAACAATGAGGTGGTGAGATACAAGGCAAGGCTCGTAGCACAGGGTTTCACGCAGAGACCCGGCATTGATTTCAATGAAACATATTCTCCAGTGATGAGTGGTATCACTTTCGAATATTTAATATCTTTGGCAGTACAAAATCGTCTATCCATGCAGTTGATGGACGTCGTGACCGCATATCTTTATGGGTCACTAGATTCGGACATATACATGAAGGTTCCTGACGGAATCTCTGTTCCGGATGCAAACGCAAAACGCAACATGTACTGTGTAATACTGAACAAGTCTCTATACGGCTTGAAACAGTCGGGACGGATGTGGTACAACCGACTTAGTGAGTTCCTTCTTCAGAAGGGTTACTCCAACAATGATGACTGCCCATGTGTCTTCATCAAGAAGTCCTCTTCAGGATTTTGCATCATTTCAGTGTATGTCGATGATCTGAACATCATTGGCAACGCACAAGATATTGATGAAGCACGCAATCATCTAAAAAAGGAATTTGAGATGAAGGATTTGGGTCAAACCAAATTTTGCTTGGGTCTCCAACTCGAGCACCTTCCCTCAGGTATAATGGTACACCAAGTTGCCTATATCCAGAAAATATTGGAGAAATTCAATATGGACAAATCCTATCCATCTAAAACTCCCATGGTGGTTCGTTCTCTAGACGTAGAGAAAGATCCGTTCAGGCCGAGGGATGATGGAGAAGAGTTGTTGGGACCCGAGGTCCCATATCTCAGTGCCCTTGGAGCGCTAATGTATCTTGCAAACTGCACGAGACCTGACCTTGCATTTGCAGTGAATCTACTTGCTAGACACAGCGCAGCTCCCACCAAACGACATTGGTCAGGAGTCAAGAATATCTTCCGATATCTCCAAGGCACAAAGGATCTTGGCCTATTCTATCAGTTTCAGAGAAATCTGGACTCCGATGTGATTGGATATGCTCGATGCTCGGCTATTTGTCCGATCCCCACAATGCCATATCACAGACCGGCTTTGTGTTCCTACATGGTGGAACTGCTATATCATGGAAGTCTTCGAAACAGACTCTAGTTGCCACTTCCACCAATCATTCTGAAATAATTTCATTATATGAGGCATCACGCGAATGCGTGTGGCTTCGCAGAATGATAAACCACATACAACAGTCATGTGGAATCGGTTCTATCGAATCACCCACCATTATCTATGAAGATAATGCGGCTTGTGTTGCACAGATGCAAACAGGATACATTAAGAGCAATATCACTAAGCATATTGCCCCTAAGTTGTTTTATCCCCATCAACTCCAAAAGAGTGGGGAAATAAACATCTTGCAAGTCAAATCATGCGATAATCTCGCTGACCTATTCACAAAGTCTCTACCAACTTCAACATTCCAGAAATACATTCATGGAATTGGTATGCGACGGCTTCGTGATTTGCAAGAATCAGGGAGAGCATCTTCCTGAACTATTCCTGTTCAAAGCATCATATTACACTCTTTTTCCCTTTATGAGTTTACTATCAAGGTTCTCATCAAGGTTTTTAACGAGGTAATATCAACATAAGATCATATGTCATACTATCCGTTTTCCCCACCGGGGTTTTTAGGAGAGTATAAACGGCATATTTATTGACCTCTATATTCTATGGATTTACTTCATATCGAATCAACAGAGGCAATAATCATTATATGTTGTGTCATTTTCTCCTTATTTTCCCACAGGGTTTGAAGGAGTTTTGACAGCATATTCTACACCAGTCCTCATATTTTTCCCACAGGGTTTTTGGAGGACTCCTCGAATTTTTCCCATCGGGTTTTGGAGGAGACTATTTCAAGATGATGAACACGCTCAAGGACAAGTATAGATTAGGGGGAGTGTTAGGATTTAATTAATTAATGTAATTAGTTAAATGAATCTATACTTGTAACCACACGGGGATATCCCCACGTTGTGGAAACGACTTGTCGTTCCTAGAGCGTCGCCTCCAGGAACCGTCTTTCCGAACCGTCGCGTCCCTCGGACGCGTCCGTTCCCCCTGTATATAAGTGTTCAACATCAATGGAAAAGCAGTCACTTTCATTCTCTCGATCTCTCGCTCAATTTCTATTCTAAACAAGTTAGTGGAGAGTTTAGTGAATCAGGTGGTTAATTCTTTGACTACATGCGTGTGTGCATGTGTTATAAAAGGAGCTGTAACCAGTTTTTTTTTTTTTGAAATCTGGAGCTGTAACCAGTTTGTAATGTGAGGAGTGAGGAATTAATACAAAGAGGAAGAGCACAAGTGTGCGTGTGCTGCAAATTAAACTCCATGTGTGTGTATTCTTTATCTTCTCCACCGTGTATATGTGTTGATCTTTGGGAAAATCTATCAGGCTGTTCTCTATGATCCCACTTCCTACTCTCCGACACCTCGCTTGTCCCTTGATACGTCTCCGACGTATCGATAATTTATTATGTTCCACGCCATATTATTGATGATTCCTACATGTTATATGCACACTTTATGTCATATTCGTGCATTTTCTGGAACTAACCTATTAACAAGATGCCGAAGTGCCAGTTGCTGTTTTCTGCTGTTTTTGGTTTCAGAAATCCTAGTAACGAAATATTCTCGGAATTGGACGAAATCAAGTCCCAGGGTCCTATTTTGCCACGAACCTTCCAGAAGACCGAAGAGCATACGAAGTGGGGCCACGAGGTGGCCAAACCACAAGGCGGCGCGGCCAAGGAGGGGCCCGCGCCGCCCTGTGGCGTGGGGCCCTCGTCAGCCCCCCCCCCCGACTCCGCCCTTCCGCCTACTTAAAGCCTCCGTCGCGAAACCCCTGATGCGAAAAACCACGATACGGAAAACCTTCCAGAGACGCCGCCGCCGCCGATCCCATCTCGGGGGATTCTGGAGATCTCCTCCGGCACCCTGCCGGAGAGGGGATTCATCTCCCGGAGGACTCTACACCGCCATGGTCGCCTCCGGAGTGATGAGTGAGTAGTTCACCCCTGGACTATGGGTCCATAGCAGTAGCTAGATGGTTGTCTTCTCCTCATTGTGCTTCATTGTTGGATCTTGTGAGCTGCCTAACATGATCAAGATCATCTATCCGTAATGCTATATGTTGTGTTTGTCGGGATCCGATGGATAGAGAATACCATGTTATGTTAATTATCAAGTTATTACATATGTGTTGTTTATGATCTTGCATGCTCTCCGTTATTAGTAGAGGCTCGGCCAAGTTTTTGCTCTTAACTCCAAGAGGGAGTATTTATGCTCGATAGTGGGTTCATGCCCGCATTGACACCGGGACGATGACGAGAAAGTTCTAAGGTTGTGTTGTGCTGTTGCCACTAGGGATAAAACATTGATGTTATGTCCGAGGATATAGTTATTGATTACATTACGCACCATAATTAATGCAATTGTCTGTTGCTTTGCAACTTAATACTGGAGGGGGTTCGGATGATAACCTGAAGGTGGACTTTTTAGGCATAGATGCAGTTGGATGGCGGTCTATGTACTTTGTCGTAATGCCCAATTAAATCTCACTATATTTATCATGACATGTATGTGCATTGTTATGCCCTCTCTATTTGTCAATTTCCCGACTATAATTTGTTCACCCGACATGCTTTTATCTTATGGGAGAGACACCTCTAGTGAACTGTGGACCCCGGTCCATTCTTTAATACTGAAATACAAATCTGCTGCAATACTTGTTTTACTGTTTTCTCTGCAAACAATCATCTTCCACACAATACGGTTAATCCTTTGTTACAGCAAGCCGGTGAGATTGACAACCTCACTGTTTCGTTGGGGCAAAGTACTTTGGTTGTGTTGTGCAGGTTCCACGTTGGCGCCGGAATCCATGGTGTTGCGCTGATACGTCCCCGACGTATCCATAATTTCTGTCGTTCCATGCTTGTTTTATGACAATACTTACATGTTTTGCTTGCACTTTATGATGATTTCATGCATTTTCTGGAACTAACCTATTAACGAGATGCCACGGTGCCGGTTCTCGTTTTCTGCTGTTTTTGGTTCCGGAAAGGCTGTTCGGGCAATATTCTCGGAATTGGACGAAATCAATGCCAAACCTCCTATTTTCTCCGGAAGGCTCCGAACACCGAAGAAGAGTCGGAGAGGGGCCAGGGGGCCACCACACCACATGGCGGCGCGGGCCAGGCCTAGGCCGCGCCGGCCTAGGGTGTGGCGCCCCGAGTGCCCCCTGCGTCGCCTCTTCGCCTATAAAAGCCCTTTCGACCTAAAAACGCAGTACCACTTGACGAAACTCCAGAAAGACTCCAGGGGCGCCGCCACCGTCGCGAAACTCCAATTCGGGGGACAGAACTCTGTCCCGGCACCCTGCCGGGACGGGGAAGTGCCCCCGGAAGCCATCTCCATCAACGCCATCGCCTCCATCATGCTCCGTGAGTAGTTCCCCCATGGACTACGGGTTCTAGCTGTAGCTAGTTGGTATTCTCTCCCCCATGTACTTCAATACAATAATCTCATTGAGATTCATCTGATGTAATCGGTGTTGTGTTTGTCGGGATCCGATGGATTGTTACATTATGATTGTCTATCTACAAAGTTTATGAAGTTATTGTTGCTGCAATCTTGTTATGCTTAATGCTTGTCACTAGGGCCCGAGTGCCATGATCTTAGATTTAAGCTCTATACTTATTGCTTAGATTGTATCTACAAGTTGTATGCACATGTCACCGTCCGGAACCAAAGGCCCCGAAGTGACGAAATCGGGACAACCGGAGGGGATGGTAGTGATGTGAGGATCACATGTTTTCACGGTGTGTTAATGCTTTGCTCCGGTGCTCTATTAAAAGGAGTACCTTAATATCCAGTAGTTTCCCTTGAGGCCCGGCTGCCACCGGCTGGTAGGACAAAATATGTTGTGCAAGTTTCTCATTGCGAGCACGTACGACTATTATTGGAAAACATGCCTACATGATTAATGATCTTGATATTCTGTCTTAATGCTATTTCAATCCTATCAATTGCCCGACTGTAATTTGTTCACCCAACACTTGTTATTGGAGAGTTACCACTAGTGTAGATAGCTGGGAACCCCGGTCCATATTTCATCATCATATACTTGTTCTACATGTCAAGCTGTTTTCACGGTGCCATTGCTCTCATATTACTATTACTGCTATCGTGTTACTTGTTACTACTCGCTCTCATATCACTGCTACTTTCACATCACCCCTGTTACTAGTGTTTTTCCAGGTGCAGCTGAATTGACAACTCGGTTGTTAAGGCTTATAAGTATTCTTTACCTCCCCTTGTGTCGAATCAATAAATTTGGGTTTTACTTCCCTCGAAGACTGTTGCGATCCCCTATACTTGTGGGTCATCAAGACTATTTTCACGGCGCCGTTGCCGGGGAGGCATAGCTCTACTCATAAGTTCACCTGGGGAGTACACTCTACCTCTCTCTCTACTTTTATTTTATTTTGTTTTGCTAGTTTACTTTTGCCTAGTTTATTTGTGCTTAGTTTATTTCTGTCTAGTATTAGTTTGCTTAGTTTATTTTTGTCTTGTTTTATTTGTCTCATATACCCAAAAATCCATAAAAATTTGAAAAACCAAAAAATTAAAAACTGCTGTTATGGGAGAACCAACAACTTACTTGGAGCTTATAGAATGTTATAATTGTTATAGAGAATCAAGAACTGGTAAAATAATGAGTGCTATGATAGAAAAATTGAATACAATTGCTAAAATCTTGCTTGAACGCCATGATATAAACTGTTGCTCTCAACAGGATACTAAACATCTTAAATTTCAATGTGGCTTTAGTGAGGAATTTTTAATTAAGAACTATAATCGGAATTGCTATATTCATTATGGGTTCGAAGAGGTAGAACAATTTGTCTTATTTATGGGAGCCTCCGAGATAGAATCCTTCATGGTTGAGAATTATGAAACTTGTGTTGTTTGTAAGGGCCTTAAAGATTATGTCTCTACTATCCTTAATTCTTGCATAGAATGCTACAGTAGGAATCCTTATATCCTTGATTATAAAGAGAGACACATTAATGCACAAGAATGCACTCACAATTTGCGGGAACCTGTGGAAGAAGGAATTGATGAACTCGAAAGCTCATTGGATGAAAAAGAGGAGGAAATTGATGAACCCGAAAGCTCATTGGATGAAAAAAAGAGGAGAGCGACGAACAAAAGGAGGAAGAATGGATTAGCTACCCATGCCAACCTTCTAATGAGAGTAACTCTTTATCTCTTACACTATTTGATTGCCCTCCATGCTTACCGGAAGAGGTTGAATGTTATGTTCCTGTGGATTCTCTTGAAGTATTGCCTATGAGTAAAACTTGTGAAAATAATTATGCTACTGTTATATATGATAATCCATGCTACTTTGATAAATCTTATGATAATGCTTTGTTTGTGCCTGATGTCGAAATGCATGGTAATAAAGAATTTTGTTTGGCAAATGTCTATGATAAAGCTCTAGATGATGGTCCTATGTTACTTGATAATATCAATTTTACTACTAATGAAAATGGGATTGGAGAGTTCTTGACTTATTCTATGAGTCCCATATCTATTGAGATTGATCAACTACCTTGTTATATTATTAATAAAAGTAAGTTTGAAAGTTTTAATTCCACTAATCTTGAACTTGATAAAAATTATGTGTTTGGAAATCATGAAGAGTATGCTGCATGTGATAGTTATATTGTTGAGTTTGTTCATGAAGCTACTGAAAATTATTATGAGAGAGGAAAATATGGTTGTAGAAATTTTCACGGTACTAATACACCTCTCTATATGCTGAAATTGCTGAAGTTACACTTGTTCTATCTACTAATGCTTGTCACTTTGTTCTTCATGAATTTATTTGTGTACAAGATTCCTTTGCATAGGAAGCATGTTAGACTTAAATGTGTTTTGAATTTGCCTCTTGATGCTCTCTTTTGCTTCAAATACTATTTCTTGCGAGTGCATCATTAAAACTGCTGAGCCCATCTTAACGGCTATAAAGAAAGCAACTTCTTGGGAGATAACCCATGTGTTATTTTGCTACAGTACTTTGTTTTATATTTGTGTCTTGGAAGTTGTTTACTACTGTAGCAACCTCTCCTTATCTTAGTTTTGTGTTTTGTTGTGCCAAGTGAAGCCTCTAATCGAAGGTTGATACTAGATTTGGATTACTGCGCAGAAACAGATTTCTTTGCTGTCACGAATCTGGGTCTAATTCTCTGTAGGTAACTCAGAAAATTATGCCAATTTACGTGAGTGATCCCCAGATATGTACGCAACTTTCATTAGTTTTGAGTTTTCTGGTTTGAGCAACGGAAGTATTTTATTAAAATTCGTCTTTACTGGCTGTTCTGTTTTGGCAGATTCTGTCTCTGTTTTTTGCATTGTCTCTTGTGGACTTTAAGCGAGGTTTTCTAGACGTAGAGGGCTGTAGCTAATGTTTTATTGAGTTCTTGCAATGTGCCACTACAGGACAAAGGTGGATTCAAATTTTTTTTTGAGTACTAACCCCTCTAATGAAGTTTATGAGAAGTTTGGTGTGAAGGAAGTTTTCAAGGGTCAAGAGAGGAGGATGATATATGATCAAGAAGAGTGAAAAGTCTAAGCTTGGGGATGCCCCCGTGGTTCATCCCTGCATATTTCAAGAAGACTCAAGCGTCTAAGCTTGGGGATGCCCAAGGCATCCCCTTCTTCATCAACTTATCGAGTTCCTCCCCTGAAACTATATTTTTATTCGGTCACATCATATGTGCTTTACTTGGAGCGTCTGTGTGTTTATTTTCGTTTTGTTTTGTTTGAATAAGATCGGACCCTAGCTATCCTTGATTGGGAGAGAGACACGCTCCGCTTTTTCATATGAACGCTTGTTCTTCGTTTTACTTTTAATGTTCAATGATAAAAGTTGGAAGCTACAATACTTATTGGTTATTTGGTTGGGAAAAGAAAATGCCTTATATGTTGTGGATAATTTGACACTTGGCAATTGTTTTGAGCTCTTAAGTAGATCATTTAAGTTTTTGCATGTAGTTTAAACCTATTAGTGGAGAACTACCGTAAAGCTTGTTAAAATTGGTTTGCATAATTGATTTCTCTTAAGGTCTAGATATTTTCTCGGTAAAAGTGTTTGAGCAACAAGGAAGACCAGTGTAGAGTATTATAATGCTTGCAATATGTTCTTATGTAAGTTTTGCTGTACCGGTTCATACTTGTGTTTGCTTCAAATAACCTTGCTAGCCTAAGCCTTGTATCGAGAGGGAATACTTCTCATGCATCCAAAATCCTTGATCCAACCACTATGCCAATTGTGTCCACCATACCTACCTACTATGTGGTATTTCCTGCCATTCCAAAGTAAATTGCTTGAGTGCTACCTTTAAATAATTCAAAATGCTTCTCAATTTGTGTTAATGTTTTATAGCTCATGAGGAAGTATGTGGTGTTTAGCTTTCAACCTTGTCATTTACTTTTGACGGACTCTCATATGGACTAGTGGCACATCCGCTTATCCAATAATTTTGCAAAAAGAGCTGGCAATGGGATTCCCAGTCCCGAATTAATTAAACTAATTAGACACTCCTCCATGGTATGTGATTGTTGGAAGGCACCCGAAGGATTCGGTTAGCCATGGCTTGTGTAAGCAAAGGTTGGGGGGAGTGTCATCATCATAATAAAACTAAAATAAAAAGGCACTCCTTCATGGTATGAGATTGTTGGCAGGCACCCGAGGATTCGGTTAGCCATGGTTTGTGAAAGAAAGGTTGGAAGGAGTGCCACCCAAAAATAAAATAAAATGGGAGCCGCTCTTAAAAGTCCGGTTGGCGAGGTAGTTAGTGTACCCATTACCATTCGTTGACAACAACAAACACCTCTCAAAATTTTACTTTTTATGCTCTCTTTATGTTTTCAAAACCAAAGCTCTAGCACAAATATAGCAATCGATGCTTTCCTCCTGGAAGGACCATTCTTTTACTTTATGTTGAGTCAGTTTACCTACTTCCTTCCATCTTAGAAGCAAACACTTGTGTCAACTGTGCATTGATTCTTACATACTTGCATATTTGCATTCATCATATTACTCTATGTTGACAATATCCATGAGATATACATGTTGAAAGTTGAAAGCAACCGCTGAAACTTATATCCTCCTTTGTGTTGCTTCGATGCCTTTACTATGAACTTATTGCTTTATGAGTTAACTCTTGTGCAAGAATTTTGATGCTTGTCTTGAAAGTACTATTCATGAAAAGTTTTGCTATATGTTATCTACTTGTTAGCAACTATAGATCATTGCCTTGAGTCACTTCATTCATTTCATATGCTTTGTAATAGTATGATCAAGGTTATGTAAGTAGCATGTCACTACAGAAATTATTCTTTTTATCGTTTACCCGCTCGGGACGAGCGAGAACTAAGCTTGGGGATGCTGATACGTCCCCGACGTATCCATAATTTCTGTCGTTCCATGCTTGTTTTATGACAATACTTACATGTTTTGCTTGCACTTTATGATGATTTCATGCATTTTCCGGAACTAACCTATTAACGAGATGCCACGGTGCCGGTTCTCGTTTTCTGCTGTTTTTGGTTCCAAAAAGGCTGTTCGGGCAATATTCTCGGAATTGGACGAAATCAACGCCAAACCTCCTATTTTCTCCGGAAGGCTCCAGAACACCGAAGAAGAGTCGGAGAGGGGCCAGGGGGCCACCACACCACATGGCGGCGCGGGCCAGGCCTAGGCCGCGCCGGCCTAGGGTGTGGCGCCCCCAGGTGCCCCCCTGCGTCGCCTCTTCGCCTATAAAAGCCCTTTCGACCTAAAAACGCAGTACCACTTGACGAAACTCCAGAAAGACTCCAGGGGCGCCGCCACCGTCGCGAAACTCCAATTCGGGGGACAGAACTCTGTCCCGGCACCTGCCGGGACGGGGAAGTGCCCCCGGAAGCCATCTCCATCAACGCCATCGCCTCCATCATGCTCCGTGAGTAGTTCCCCCATGGACTACGGGTTCTAGCTGTAGCTAGTTGGTATTCTCTCCCCCATGTACTTCAATACAATGATCTCATTGAGATTCATCTGATGTAATCGGTGTTGTGTTTGTCGGGATCCGATGGATTGTTACATTATGATTGTCTATCTACAAAGTTTATGAAGTTATTGTTGCTGCAATCTTGTTATGCTTAATGCTTGTCACTAGGGCCCGAGTGCCATGATCTTAGATTTGAGCTCTATACTTATTGCTTAGATTGTATCTACAAGTTGTATGCACATGTCACTGTCCGGAACCAAAGGCCCCGAAGTGACGAAATCGGGACAACCGGAGGGGATGGTAGTGATGTGAGGATCACATGTTTTCACGGTGTGTTAATGCTTTGCTCCGGTGCTCTATTAAAAGGAGTACCTTAATATCCAGTAGTTTCCCTTGAGGCCCGGCTGCCACCGGCTGGTAGGACAAAAGATGTTGTGCAAGTTTCTCATTGCGAGCACGTACGACTATTATTGGAAAACATGCCTACATGATTAATGATCTTGATATTCCGTCTTAATGCTATTTCAATCCTATCAATTGCCCGACTGTAATTTGTTCACCCAACACTTGTTATTGGAGAGTTACCACTAGTGTAGATAGCTGGGAACCCCGGTCCATATTTCATCATCATATACTTGTTCTACATGTCAACTGTTTTCTGGTGCCATTGCTCTCATATTACTATTACTGCTACTGTGTTACTGTTACTACTGCTCTCATATCACTGCTACTTTCACATCACCCCTGTTACTAGTGTTTTTCCAGGTGCAGCTGAATTGACAACTCAGTTGTTAAGGCTTATAAGTATTCTTTACCTCCCCTTGTGTCGAATCAATAAATTTGGGTTTTACTTCCCTCGAAGACTGTTGCGATCCCCTATACTTGTGGGTCATCATGCGCCGCACTACATCCCGCCGCCATCAACCTTCAACGTGCTTCTTGGCTCCTCCTGGTTCGATAAACCTTGGTTTCTTTCTGAGGGAAAACTTGCTGCTGTGCGCATCATACCTTCCTCTTGGGGTTCCCAACGAACGTGTGAAATACACGCCATCATCCCTCACCTACCTTCCCGCCGGCGGGTGCTCTGTCCTGCAGGCAGGACATGGTCCGGGAAAAAAGGAGGCAGTGTGAGATACATAAAAGAGGTAGGACGTGCACATCAACATATAGATAGACGCGCCAGGGTTAAATGTAGCCACTTCTTGTATATGAGATAGCAAGAGCCACAACATTTAAGAGAGCTTATAGCCTTAGTTTTAGGTTCAAGATGACCTAATGGTAGGTGGAGTTAAATTTTTTTTTTACAAATTGGAGGTCTATTCTAAAATGGGTTAGCTAAGAAGTGAGACGCAACGATGAGATTTGAGGCCCGAATTCTAATGGTTGACAATTTTAAGTTGGGATCTGAGGACAAACCACCGATTGACACTTTATACACTCTAGAATCTTTCTACTTACACCTACGTTTTCATTGTCTCAAGCTCTACACATCTATGTGTAGATATTTAACAATTCCATAGAAAACATACATATACAAATGCGTCATCAAGGGGCATGGATTAATTGGTTGAATACTATGAAAATATTTTCACCAAAATTTTCGATTCAATCCACCATATTTTTTTATTAAAGATCCAAAACTAGATAATAAAAATGACAACATAAGATAGTTTAATTTTGAGTATTAAACTAGGAATGTACTTGATATGGGAACTTATGACCAATTTGGACCTTAATATAAATTATCACTTTGAATTGTTGCTACTAGCTATATATATAATACATTAAAACATGTCAATAAAAATAACATATAGTAACATCCTATTTAGATGCAATGAGATAAAAAAGTTAAGTATAAGTGGATAGATAAGAAACACTTGGATCACGAGTTGAGTCAAGACTTACTTCTTGATCTTTCCTATTCTCTCAATTTCTCTTTATCTCCCTCTCTTACCCTCCTCCTCTCTAAATTGGCGCGGTTCTGCAGATTTGTTTCATTGTGGGTTTATAGGGAGAATTTGAGAGGAAATTGGATGATATTTAGAGGTTGCAAGGGGCCTTTCCACTTTGATCGGAGATTTTGGCTGAAGGGGAGATTAGAGTCTTCATGGTACATTGAATCGGGTGTGAGTTAGAAAGTGAAATAAGAGGCTACCATTGTGTGATCCCCTCGACATGGTATCAAGGAAGAGCGAGAGAGGGTTTGGTGCCACAAGGTCCAATGTACGTTTGCATGCTAAGGATCAGTTATACTAGATAAAATCGATATACATGGATGATGGGATGGCAATTGATTCTAAAAAAAAATATTAAAATTCGTCAATGATGTTGTAAAAACAGTCGAAGAAAGTAAATACATAGAGTTGGCAATCCGATGTGGTAACGCCGAAGGTTTAACAACCATGGTGACAAATACAAACTCAAAAAGGCTCAACTTTTACGAAACAAAATGATTTAGTATTAGAAGACAACCAAACATCACTTGAGTTGATTTGACTCCTCCGTGGGCCGAGTAGAGCCTCTCACAATCCTCAACTCAGAGCTTTGAGGCAGCAGAGGTACCATGGTAGCTAGCGTTCCCGAGGAAGCCACGACGGTGAGTTCCTGAACCCAAAGCAAAACTTAACAAACGCTCATTATTCAGCTCCATCAGGGTACATCACCGGTGAGCGAACTGTTGACGCGACCGACGAGGCAACCATTGATCGGAGACGGCCAGCGGGGTCCTGATCAGCACGGCGGCGCGTATGGCGCGCGGAGCTTGACCGCGAAAGAGTGAACGCACCGGATGCGCCCACGGAAATATACCCGTGGCAATGACGCGCGCGGTGACTCCCTAGTTAGGCCGGCCAATCCACGAGCCGGGCACGTCGCCGTCTCACTCTCGCGCGCGGCTGAAAAAGGAGGATCGAAGCCAAAATTAATTAAACGATCGTAATCACCCACGCCAATCAGGCACGTACGGCCCCCAGTTATCAAATCCAACCACTCGATTGTCATGGTAGCTACCCAAAGTCGTACAGTACCACGGACGACTTGGTGTAGCGCCACACCACGCTCCCTAGCTAGTCGTCGTCCCTATAAAACGCCCTGCCCGAGCTGCCAAATCTTCACACACCCTGCAGCTCCACACCGCTCTGAAACACGCACTCGATCTAGGCATCGAGGGAGCCAAGAAGATGCTGGGCG
Source organism: Lolium rigidum (assembly GCF_022539505.1). Lineage (NCBI taxonomy): Eukaryota > Viridiplantae > Streptophyta > Magnoliopsida > Poales > Poaceae > Lolium > Lolium rigidum. The sequence continues at coordinate 342,513,999 of NC_061510.1, read as the reverse complement.
TGGGCGGTCTGATCGACAACCTGACGGGGGCGAACAAGAATGGGCGGCTCAAGGGCACGGTGGTGCTGATGCGCAAGAACGTGCTGGACCTCAACGACTTCGGCGCCGCCATCCTCGACGGCCTCACCGAGTTCCTCGGCAAGGGGATCACCTGCCAGCTCGTCAGCTCCACTGCCGTCGACAACAGTAAGCGCTTCTGCTTCGTGCTTCCTCCGCTCGACTCCTCTCGGTAGATCTTCCTTTTGCTCCATATGTCGGTCAAAGGTAGCCTCGGACCCTGGATCATCTTTTACCCGAGCGAGCATGGAAAGAAGAGCTAGAGCATGGTGCTGCACCAGAGCACCGGATGCTCGAGACAAAGCAAAAGATACTAACAAACAGACACGTCAAAAGAGTAACGACGACACAATCTAAACTACAAAATCCGCAACCATGAAAAAGTGAAGAGCCGACAGAGACACGTCGTAGCAAAGCGAATTAACTAACCATGCGAACGCCCTTCTGCAGACAACGGCGGCCGGGGCAAGGTGGGCGCGGAGGCGGAGCTGGAGCAGTGGCTGACGAGCAGCCTGCCGTCGGTGACCACGGGGGAGTCCAAGTTCGGGCTGACCTTCGACAACTGGGATGTGTCGAAGCTGGGCGTCCCCGGCGCCATCGTCGTCAACAACTACCACGACAACGAGTTCTTCCTCAAGACCATCACCCTCGACGACGTCCCGGGGCGGGGGAAGCTCACCTTCGTCGCCAACTCATGGGTCTACCCCGCCGCCAAGTACAGCTACAGCCGCGTCTTCTTCGCCAACGACGTAAGCATTCTTGTCCTTGCAGTAGATTACTGTTTGCCGGTACTACCTTGAACTTGAAGTCCATGACTGGTGCATTGTTTAATCCGTGTTGGTCGCAATGGAGATACGGCTTGGTTAGGAAGATTCAATGAGAGACTGGCAACGTGGCACCGAAGTAGGTGAAGTTGCAGTTAATTAGTAGGAGTAGTTGAAGTGCCCGACCTGCTGCATTCGTTTCTCTAGATAAGAGGGGCACGTGATGGGTTCACGCGAGCACACACGGCTCCCCGCTCATTTCATGGCCCTAGATGATGCACGCACGCAGGTTCACTTTGCAAAACGATGACTTCTTAAAAATATGTTTTTTTGAACAAGATAAAAAACTTGCTATTTTCAACTATTTTCGTTAATTATGCTGAAGAGAGTGGCCGGTTAATTAGTGGGAAACTAGCCGAAAACCATAGAACCACCCTCACCGACCATGATCGTCGCGAAAGCACACCTAGCCACCATGGCTACCAACTCAAAAACACACGCTATTAAACGACGGTGGTTATTAATGTTGTTCAACAATGTTGTCATCATTATTCTTCAGCTACTTTGATTTCACTAAAGTCCGACCATCTGGGATGATCTTGTCTGGGATGATCTTGTCGTAGCGGTCTTGTAAAGCCCACGTCGATCTATGCCAAACAGATGACCTTACAAAAATATATCATGATTGCGAATTTAGGAACCATCCAACCTAGTCAATACAACATTTGAAAACTATTCTATAATATAAGATGTAAAAAGTTTCTAGTCAAATGAGGTAGAGTTTGACCGAGTTCATAGAAAAATCTATTGATAACTATGATACTATGTATAAATATAATATGAACATGTATATCATGATGTATCTAATGACATTGATTTGGCGTGATAGATACTAATAGCTTTTTTACATAACTTGGTCAAAGTTCACATCATAGTTAAACACTAGTTAAATAAAGGGATGGATATGTCATTTTGACACCAACGGCTCTCCCCCCTCTGTTCTCTGTCGGCTCACTCTCTCTACTCTCCGACACCTCACCTTCCCGCCGGCGGGCGCTCCGTCCTGCAGCAGGCGCCCCTGCGCGCCTCCTTGACCAACGCCCGCCGGCCTCGCGCCCCTCCCTCCATGACCCTAGCAACAGCACCTTCTGTAAGCCCTCCACCAGCCCCTGTATCCTGCCGATTCTGCTACACTGCCTGGGTCTCACGTGGCCACATACACGCAGAGCTCTTTTCCGTCTATGTGCCAGCGACCTACTTCTCTCCTTGCTGCCTACCTGGACTCATGTCGCCCCCACCGTCACATATCAAGGGCAGCAGCTGGTGGCTGCTACCAATTATGTCTGCATTTCATGCCCGTGGCGTGTTTGTGTTAATGCCTGGTAAGAAAACTCCTATGCTGGTCCAGGAGGACTCCACCGGTGTACAGTTGATCCCCAAATATTTCTGCATTTCATGCCCGTGGCGTGTTTCTGCATTTCATTTCACCAAGTTTGTTAAGATCCCCAAATATTTTGTGTGCCCTCTACATTATTATTATGCTTACAAGAGCTTATCCTAATAAGCTATTGTTTTCACACGCTAGACAGGGGAAAAAATGCGCATAGGACATTCAGTCATTAGTTGTTTCTTTTCTATAACCATTATTATTGTCCATAAATCCCTACTTAAGCCTTTCTTTTCCCTGTCCAGTCATGGCAAAATGTTATTCTCTGTTTCTTAAGATGAATTGTCTAGGCCCTCCATGGAAGAATACCACTTGTACTATGGTGTCCATTGCATAGTGTACTCCTGGTTAACTGTCACATAGTGGTAGCCAGTACCTGGCTGAAACTTTCATGGTCCATACTTTTTCTTAAGAAAGGGGTCATACTTCATAGTTCCTGCCAACCACTGTAAAAATGCTCAAGAAAGAAAACTGAAGTAGCTTCCTTGGTCAAATGTAGTAATAGTACATTAGTACTCCTGCATATATAGTAGTAGCAAGTTTTTTTCTTCAAGCTTATTGCAATTAAGTAGCTCAATGTTCATCGAGTTTCTAAACATTGTGAACTAAACATTTGGTGCGCATGCAGACATACCTGCCGAGCCAGATGCCGCCGGCGCTGAAACCGTACCGTGATGACGAGCTGCGCAACCTGAGGGGCGACGACCAGCAGGGCCCCTACCAGGAGCACGACCGCGTGTACCGCTACGACGTCTACAACGACCTCGGCGAGGACCGCCCCATCCTCGGCGGCACTGCGGACCACCCTTACCCTCGTCGCGGCCGCACTGGCCGCAAGCCCAATACCAACGGTACATGCCAAACACTCTCTGACTGATATGTGAACCCACTTGTGCTTCTAGTGGGTCACACTCTCAGGACGCTGACGTTCTTGCTGCCTTAAATTGTCAGAGAATTTGCTGACCTGGACAGTTGGTTTGTGTGGCAATATTTGCAGACCCCAGCCTGGAGAGCAGGCTGTCGCTGCTGGACCAGATCTACGTGCCGCGTGACGAGAAGTTTGGGCACCTCAAGATGTCAGATTTCCTGGGGTACTCCATCAAGGCCATAACGCAGGGCATCATACCGGCGGTGCGCACGTACGTGGACACCACACCTGGCGAGTTCGACTCGTTCCAGGACATCATTAACCTCTACGAGGGCGGCATCAAGCTGCCCAAGATCGCCGCCCTGGAGGAAATGCGAAAGAACTTCCCGCTCCAGCTCATGAAGGACCTCATCCCCGTTGGCGGCGACTCCCTCCTCAAGCTCCCGCTCCCACACATCATCATGGGCAAGTAACCAACCGAAGATTCACCGAGCAATGTTCATCTGCATCGGAAGTTATGCTGACGGAAGATGTAACTGTATTGTATATGCAGAGGACAAGCAGGCGTGGAGGACTGACGAAGAGTTCGCACGGGAGGTGCTCGCCGGCGTCAATCCGGTCATGATCACACGTCTCACGGTGAGTGAAGTCAACATATGCTGAATATGTACATGGTCAATGGATTGGCCACTAAAGCATGTCTGAACAATTCGATCTTAATTTATGTTGCATCGCATGTATGCAGGAGTTCCCACCGAAAAGTACTCTGGACCCTAGCAAGTACGGCGACCACACCAGCACCATCACGGCAGCGCACATCGAGAAGAACCTCGAGGGCCTCACCGTCCAGAAGGTAATTTGAGACAAGCAATTGCAATCAACTGTTTGATTTGGTAGCTGTGAATAAAGAAATTTGATGCACATCCATCAATTGTGGTGCCTGTATATTAACGCTCGAGGTGTTGCGATTTGCAGGCTCTGGAAAGCAACAAGCTCTACATCCTGGATCACCACGACCGGTTCATGCCGTTTCTGATCGACGTCAACAACCTGGATGGCAACTTCATCTACGCCACCAGGACCCTCTTCTTCCTGCGCAGCGACGGCAGGCTCACACCTCTCGCCATTGAGCTGAGCGAGCCTTTCATCCAGGGTGGCCTGACCACCGCCAAGAGCAAGGTCTACACGCCGGTGCCCAGCGGCTGCGTCGAAGGCTGGGTGTGGGAGCTGGCCAAGGCCTACGTGGCTGTCGGCGACTCCGGGTGGCACCAGCTCGTCAGCCACTGGTACGTAACAATGACACTACCAATGTGTATCAATGCACTGACGAATGACAATGAGCTGCAGGCAGCGAAGCGAACTAATGGACACTATATGCTTGCAGGCTGAACACGCACGCAGTGATGGAGCCGTTCGTGATCTCGACGAACCGGCACCTCAGCGTGACGCACCCGGTGCACAAGCTGCTGAGCCCGCACTACCGCGACACCATGACCATCAACGCGCTGGCGCGGCAGACGCTCATCAACGCCGGCGGCATCTTCGAGATGACCGTCTTCCCGGGCAAGTTCGCTCTGGGCATGTCATCGGTCGTTTACAAGAACTGGAACTTCACTGAGCAGGGCCTCCCTGATGACCTCGTCAAGAGGGGCGTGGCTGTGGCCGACCCGTCCAGCCCGTACAAGGTGCGGCTGCTGATCCAGGACTACCCGTATGCAGCGGACGGGCTGGCCATCTGGCACGCCATCGAGCAGTACGTGGACGAGTACCTGGCCATCTACTACCCAGACGATGGCGTGCTCCAGGGAGACGTGGAGCTGCAGGCGTGGTGGAAGGAGACGCGTGAGGTCGGGCACGGTGACCTCAAGGACGCTCCATGGTGGCCCAAGATGCAGTCCGTGACCGAGCTGGCAAAATCATGCACCACCATCATCTGGATCGCGTCTGCGCTGCACGCCGCCGTCAACTTCGGGCAGTACCCGTACGCGGGGTACCTCCCGAACCGGCCGACGGTGAGCCGCCGCCGCATGCCGGAGCCTGGCACCGATGAGTACGCCGAGCTTGGGCGCGACCCGGAGAGAGCCTTTATCCACACCATCACCAGCCAGATCCAGACCATCATCGGGATATCGCTTCTGGAGGTGCTGTCCAAGCACTCCTCCGACGAGCTCTACCTCGGCCAGCGCGACACGCCGGAGTGGACCTCCGACCCCAAGGCGCTGGCGGTGTTCAAGCGGTTCAGTGACCGGCTGGTGGAGATCGAGAGCAAGGTGGTGGGCAAGAACGACGACCCGCAGCTCAAGAACCGCAACGGCCCGGCCAAGCTCCCCTACATGCTGCTCTACCCCAACACCTCTGACCGCAAGGGCGACGCCGCCGGCCTCACCGCCAAGGGCATCCCCAACAGCATCTCCATCTGAGCATCTCGCTGCTGCAAATAAGCCAAGCGCCAACCATGGCACGGCCGTTCAGCTAGCATTCGCTACTAGTAGCACGTACCTAGTAGGAATAAAGATTGTACAACTGGTTTTGCACGAACAGGAGCGTGCTTAGACTGTTATTGTGTGACACTTCGTAACGGTGTGAGCTCGTGTGAACGATTGATCGATGCCAGTAAATAAAGCAGACCGTTTGCTCATACAGTATTACCAGCACAAAGCAAGATTGGAGATCAGTATGATCCTGAGACTTTGAATTCTTGACATCAATGATCAAGGTCATGTTGATTGATCACTGACCAGTACTAGACGTGGAGCAGATTTTGGCAGAGGAGCTGGATGAGCTAACGGATTGCGCATGTGCAATTGGCAACGGCAACAGATATTTAGTAATTGTTTAAAACACAAAATCGAGTAATTGTTTAAGGACAGAGGGGGAAGACTTCATAAGACCACTTAGCTGGAATGCTCCCTTTTATTTCGTTGTCAGTACAGATGCCATGCTGTCCAATGACAAGATGAGGAGGAGAATCTGGATGGTAGAAAGGAGGTGTTAAGCCACTGGTGATCGTGTGATGCAGTTTGAGGGGCAATAGACAGTACCATTTCCATTTGCTGGAGGCAGTTTAGTCAACACTGTTCTCAAGCAACCAGCAGACCAGAAAACAACAAGCACTGGATCAACGAGCAGGCACATGGACTGAGCGAATAGTTCTTTGCCATAGATAGGGATACTTGAGACGAGTAATCTTCTAAATCTGTTGGGTTCAAGGAACAGGGTCTACAATGGAGCAATAATTCACCAAATCCCTACCCTGCTAAAAGTGCTACTTGTGTATCATAATAATGTGTAAGACTGACAACCATGCGAAGAGAAGGGTGGTCGCTGATAAAGATAATGTTGGGCTCAAGGTCGCCATCGTAGGCTGGGGATGCTGCTAGGAAGAGCGAGGGTTGGGATGAGCTTGATTGGTGGTAGATCGATTGCAATGACTAAGAACTGCAACAATTATATGATGTTCTACAGCAACCAACCAACCAACAGACCCCAAACATATGCCCACAGGAAACACTGGATCAGCGAACATGGCCGTGAGCTAAAAAGATCTGTGTTGTCTTTTACTGTTATCGCCCTCTTTTGTCTTGACAGCCCTGTTCTGAATCTGATGGGTTTAAGGAACACAGGTTCTACAATGGAACAATAATTCACCAAATCCGTAGCTTGCTAAAACTGCTACTGCTATCGTAATGCGTAAGAATGACAACGATACGAACAGGCACATGGACTGATCAAATAGTTCTTTGTCATAGATGGGATAGTTAAGACGAGTCATTCTGAATCTGATGGGTTCAAGGAACAGGGTCTACAATGGAGCAATAATTGACCAAATCCCTAAATTGCTACAACTGCTACTTGTGTATCATAATAATGCGTAAGACTGACAACGATGCGAAGAGATAGAGATAATGGGCAAACGTTTCCGGAAGGTGCTCGCTGATAAAGATAATGTTGGGCTCAAGGTCGCCATCGTAGGCTGGGGATGCTGCTAGGAAGAACGAGTGTTGAGATGAGCTTGATTGATGGTAGATCGATTGCAATGACTAAGCACTGCAACAGTTATATGATTGCCATTTTTTTGTCAATAAAAGTAATTCGATTGTCCTTTATATATGTTCCCACGTGCTTCATGAACAAAAGATCATTATCCACCATTCAATGACTAGCCTCCAATCCCGTGGGCTCTAGCATTGACAGATCAGTATACAGAAAGCGATCGGTTTTACAAATAACTTCAAACTTGCTCAAATGCTTGTTCACTGAAGTAGTGGCAGAATAGCTACCCCGATCCATGAAGAACAATGGAATGGACACAGCGCAAATGTGCACATAAAAGACGAGCCGCCCCACCCTGGCCTTGTTGCACGAGACAAGCTCCATGAATCCAAAAAAAAAGGGAGAGATAAACCATTTTTCAGAAGAAGAAAAACGTCCGTTTCCATTGCTCGGTTGTCAGCTTCAGGGTGAATAAACACTAGGCAGACAATTAGCCATGCGTGTTTTTTTAGATAAAAGGCCAAACGGCCCAACGTTAAATTAATAACGCCATCAACGGCGAAGAGGATACAAAGAGCTGAACCCAGCTTACACGGTAACACTACACCCACACACAAGAACCGGGCTAACAAAGAGCTACAACCAGGTGCAGGGATCAAAGAAACGGCTAAGGCTAGACTACTCCGAGGAAGGGCAAACACTGGACGGGCTGTGTTGTCGTGCCGGAGCTCACCCTAGAGCTCGGGGAACCGACAAACACACCGCACCATCAGACCAACTCCATTGTTGTAGATCGCCACCGGAAGATCAGCGCCACCCACGCACCGCAGCTGAAGCACCAAGGCAGAACCCAGACAAAGGAAAACCGCGGGCACAGAACACCAAGACAGCCTTGCCCATGCTGGCCAGGCGGAGGACCAACGCCGCAGCACCGCCACTCCACCACACCAACATCGGAGAACCGCACGCCGTGAGCTCCAAGGCGGCATCTTCAAGAAGAGAACGACGCATGAACGCCGCTACCACTCGATCGAAGATCTTGGGCTTTCACCCGGAGCACGCAGAACGACCGAGAGCCGCCGCACCAACGCCTTCAAGAAGGGGACGACGACCGTAGCCGCCGCCGTTGAGGCCCTCACGGGCAAGGGTTTCCCCAGGCAAATGCGCTCCGTCGCCCGCAAGGAGTTAGCCAACGCGGAAGCATCAGCCAAACCACCACCACACCGCGCAGTTCGCCAGACCCTCGTCGCCCACACGACCGAGGAACCCAGCCAGCCCCAGAGTCTCTGGCTCGCCCGCCAACCAGCAAGACTCCCACCGCCCAGGGCCGCCACCCCGGAGACCCTGCTGAGCACACCGAAGAGCTGAAGAAACCAAGATTCACCCCTGTGAGATCGCCGAAGAACGGCGAAACAGCGAAAGAAGCTCCCTTTCCGGATCGACGCCTGAGAGCCCCCTTGGCTGTCTGCGCCATCGGATCTGGGGCGGGGGAGGGGTGACGGCCAAGGGGCCAAGACCCCTGCCGTGGCCCGGGCGCGCGGCCGTCCCCGGCCAGGATCTCCATCCGCCGTCCCTGCCGCGCCGCCAGCCAGGCTGAGGACGTGCAGGTCCCTCGCCGGGCGCATCTGGTCACCCCGCCAGATCGGGCGCCAGCACGCGTCCCCCGCAACCGTCGCCGACAGGACGCCGGCAACCGCCGCGAGCACGCCGAGCACACGCAGCCGCCATGCCGCCGCAGATCAGCCACGCCGCCGCGCCCCACGCCAGCGCCGCGCCCCCGCCGACAGCACCAGCCCGCGCCACCACCGCCGGACGAGGGGGAAGAGAGGCCCCGCCGCCGCCCACGCCCCGGGACTTTGCCCGGCAGCACTCCCGGCGGCGGCGAGGGAGAGGGGAAGGAGGGGAGGGGGCCGGCGGCGCCTAAACTAGGGTTTCGCCCCGCCGCTCGCGGGAGCGGGCAGGGCGAAGAGTTTTTTCTTCTGAGATCCTTAGCCATGCGTGTGACAATCCGAATATCATTATTGTACATCGTCTCTCTGTGTGTCCCGCGCTGAGCTGCCAACCTCGCCGGGATCATGCTATAATTTAGTGAAGCCGGCATGCGTGCCCTGTGGTCTACAAGTGTTTCACGTGGTAGCGTGTGTGTGGTAGTGATTAAACAATCATGGCCCCGTGTTCTAGCCAGATCAAAAATCGTGAGCAACTTGCGGCTGCATGTGCATCTCTAACGTCAGTTCTTGTTTTACTTTTGGTTTTGGATCCTTCGTGCTCATCTCTACCTCGCTTCTTGCCTCCGAAGTCCAAACACGCAATCCAATGAGGTATCGTTCTACAAGTGAGAGATGGAGTTCTGCCAAACACGCAATCCATCTGGTATCGTTCAGGCGTTCAGCCAACTGTTTTATATACTACTCGAAGCCCGATCTGATGCCACATGAAATGATCACGTCCACGTACGGATTGAGAAGGTTTGTTTTTCAAAACGCTGACTGATATAGCTGAACTACATATGACCTTTGACGAGAGCGAGCATGCTCCAACAGTGTCTGATTTCCATCTTTTAAGAGATAGCTACAGTTCACGGAAGATTTGCAAGGAGCACTTTTGCTTCGGTGAATTAAAACACGTGAACGGTCAGAATCTTTTCATACCTCTTTGTAACATGGTTGCAATGATTAAGAGTGAATAAAAAAACATAAGTACAGGTCTAGAATACCCC
>NC_061510.1:342433846-342504051 GCF_022539505.1 Lolium rigidum | reverse complement strand
CATTTTCCAATTCCAACCATATAACAATTTAACGAAGAGGAAACTTCGCCATGAATATTATGAGCTAAGAACACATGTGTTCATACGAACCAGCGGAGCGTGTCTCTCTCCCACACAAGCATGATGTAATCCAATTTATTCAAACAAAAACAAAAACAAACCGACGCTCCAAGAAAAAGCACATAAGATGTGACCGAATAAAAATGTAGTTTCAGGGGAGGAACCTGATAATGTTGTCGATGAAGAAGGGGATGCCTTGGGCATCCCCAAGCTTAGACGCTTGAGTCTTCTTGATATATGCAGGGGTGAACCACCGGGTGCATCCCCAAGCTTAGAGCTTTCACTCTCCTTGATCGTAGTATATCATCCTCCTCTCTTGACCCTTGAAAACTTCCTCCACACCAAACTCGAAACAACTCATTAGAGGGTTAGTGGACAATAAAAATTAACATGTTCAGAGGTGACACAATCATTCTTAACACTTCTGGACATTGCATAAAGCTACTGGACATTAATGGATCAAAGAAATTCATCCAACATAGCAAAAGAGGCAATGCGAAATAAAAGGCAGAATCTGTCAAAACAGAACAGTCCGTAAAGATGGATTTTATTAGGCCACCAGACTTGCTCAAACGAAAATGCTCAAATTGAATGAAAGTTGCGTACATATCTGAGGATCACTCACGTAAATTTGCATAATTTTCTGAGTTACCTACAGAGAATTAGACCCAGATTCGTGACAGCAAAGAAATCTGTTTCTGCGCAGTAATCCAAATCTAGTACTTACTTTACTATCAAAGACTTTACTTGGCACAACAAAACACAAAAATAAGATAAGGATAGGTTGCTACAGTAGTAAACAACTTCCAAGACACAAATATAAAACAAAATACTGTAGCAAAATAACACATGGGTTATCTCCCAAGAAGTTCTTTCTTTTTAGCCATTAAGATGGGCTCAGCAGTTTTAATGATGCACTCGCAAGAGATAGTATGTGAAGCAAAAGAGAGCATCAAGAGGCAAATTCAAAACACATTTAAGTCTAACATGCTTCCTATGCATAGGAATCTTGTAAATAAACAAGTTCATGAAGAGCAAAGTAACAAGCATAGGAAGATAAAACAAGCGTAGCTTCAAAAATTTCAGCACATAGAGAGGCATTTTAGTAACATGAAGATTTCTACAACCATATTTTCCTCTCTCATAGTAATATCCAGTGGTATCATGAGCAAACTCAACAATATAACTATCACATAAAGCATTCTTATCATGAGTCTCATGTATAAAATAATTACTCTCCACATAGGCATAGTTAATTTTATTAGTTGTAGTGGGAGCAAATTCAACAAAGTAGCTATCATTATTATTCTCATCAAGTGTAGGAGGCATAGTATAATCACAACAAAATTTACTCTCCATAGTAGGTGGCACCAAAAGACCACTATCATTATAATCATCATAAATAGGAGGCAAAGTATCATCAAAGAAAATTTTCTCCTCAATGCTTGGGGGACTAAAAATATCATGAAAACCAGCTTCCCCAAGCTTAGAACTTTCTATATCATTATCAACAATGGTGTTCAAAGCGTTCATACTAATATTACTACCAGCATGCAAATAAGATTTCATAGGTTTTTTAATTTTCGCATCAAACAATCCAAGTTTTAAATCAGGAAATAGAATAAGAAGCTCACTCTTGTACATTATGCCAAACTAGTGTAAACAAGAAACAACAAGATGCAATTGCAGGATCTAAAGGAAATAGCTTTGAGCACACACACAACGGCGCCGGAAAAATACTTTACACGAGACCGTAGTATGAGTGCCTTTTTACCTTTCCTCCCCGGCAACGGCGCCAGAAAAGTGCTTGATGTCTACGGGAGCTTCTATTCTTGTAGACAGTGTTGGGCCTCCAAGTGCAGAGGTTTGTAGAACAGCAACAAGTTTCCCTTAAGTGGATACCCAAGGTTTATCGAACTCAGGGAGGAAGAGGTCAAAGATATCCCTCTCATGCAACCACTGCAACCACAAAGCAAGAAGTCTCTTGTGTCCCCAACACACCTAATAGGTGCACTAGTTCGGCGAAGAGATAGTGAAATACAGGTGGTATAAATAAGTATGAGCAGTAGTAACGGTGCCGAGAAAAGTGCTTGCTGGCGTGTAGTTGATGGTGGTAATATTGCAGCGAGTAGTAACACGGTAAAACGAGTAAACAAGCAGTAGTAACTCAGCGAGTATTTAGGAACAAGGCCTAGGGATTAGACTTTCACTAGTGGACACTCTCAACATTGATCACATAACGGAACGGATAAATGCATACTCTACACTTTTGTTGGATGATGAACACATTGCGTAGGATTACACGAATCCTCAATGCCGGAGTTAACAAGCTCCACAATAATGCTCATATTTTAGTAACCTTTAGTGTAAGATAGATCAACGAGACTAAACCAAGTACTAGCATAGCATGCACACTTGTCACCTTCATGCATATGTAGGAGGAATAGATCACATCAATATTATCATAGCAATAGTTAACTTCGCAATCTCCAAGAGATCATGATCATAGCATAAACCAAGTACTAACACGGTGCACGCACTGTCACCTTTATACACGTGTAGGAGGAATAAAACTACTTTAATAACACATCACTAGAGTAGCACATAGATAGTAGTGATACAAACTCATATGAATCTCAATGAGATCATTGTATTGAAGTACATGGAAGAGAGATGAACCACATAGCTACCGGTACAGCCCCGAGCCTCGATGGAGAACTACTCCCTCCTCATGGGAGCAGCGGCGGTGATGAAGATGGCGGTGGAGATGGCAGCGGTGTCGATGGAGAAGCCTTCCGGGGGCACTTCCCCGCTCCGGCGGGGTGCCGGAACAGAGATCCTGTCCCCCGGATCTTGGCTTCGCGATGGCGGCGGCTCTGGCAGGTTTACGTGGGTTTCGTCAATTGTGTTCGGGTTTTCTGATCCCGGGGCTTCTTATAGGCGAAGAGGCGGCGCCGGGGGTCGAAGGGCTGGCCAAACCCTAGGGGGCGCGGGCCCCCCTAGGCCGCGCCGGGGCATGGTGTGGTGGGCTCGTGCCCCCTCTCGGTCCCTCTCGTGTGTTCCGGATGCTTCCGGGAAAATAGGAACTTTGGCGTTGATTTCGTCCGATTCCGAGAATATTTCGTTACTAGGATTTCTGAAACCAAAAACAGCAGAAAACGAGGCGGCACTTCGGCATCTTGTTAATAGGTTAGTTCCAGAAAATGCACGAATATGACATAAAGTGTGCATATAACATGTAGATAACATCAATAATGTGGCATGGAACACAAGAAATTATCGATACGTTGGAGACGTATCAGGTAACATGATTGATTTGAGGTTTATTTCTTCATATGCTATGTAAAATTTATTTGGTGGCAAGACTTGATCAACCTTGTTAACAAATACCTTTTATATGCATAGAGGAGGTAAACAACATCTCTTTCTTTCTCCACTTGTTTTAGTTGTTGTAGCACTTTTAATTTGCAAAGTTTCTTAGTAGATTTGAGATTTCAAAAATTTTCCTGGCCAGTAATAATAAACCTAATACCCAGAAAATGTGCATTTTTCAAAGTTTTCAAAAATTCGCGAAAATTATACCGTTGATCCTATTTTTCGACGAGGCACCTGGGAGCACCAGAGGATGACCTGTGGGGCACCAGAGGGCGCCAAACCACAGGCCGGCCCGGCCAAGGAGGTAGCCGCGCCACCATGTGGTGTGGGCCCCTCCTTGCCCCACTTTGCCATCTCTTTCTCCCAGCACCTTCTCTCTCCCGAAAAAACTCGTACCAAGTTCATCTCTCTCGCGTTTTTGCTCCAGAGCTCCAGATTTCTCGATCTCTTTGCTCAGCCCAGATTTACATGCGAAATTTGGCACATTTGCTCTTCGGTATGTGACTCCTCCACCCATCCAAGTAGAATTTCGTTTGGTTGAGTATATCTTGAATATTTTGCTGCTGTAGGTAACATGTTTAGTGAGCTTGCATGCTTGTTCTAAGTGGTAGAAACTAGTTTTGATGCATGATTAGTACTCTAGCAAGTTCCTATGGTAGTTTCCCTCAATTTTATGTCACCAAATCAAAAAATTTATATTGGTTGTTGAAATTTCAGAAAATGGAATGGAATAGATATCACTTGAACCAGCAAGAATTGGAAGTCCAACAAGTTATGATAGTCAATCGTGAAGAGGGAGTATACCCCTCTTACTACCCGTGCGCGGATTTCATGAGAAGCGCGGGGATATTTGAAGATGTTCAAACTCTAATTTCTCGTGCGAGGCTGAGTGACTTTGTTGAAGGAGAGCCAAGACAATATGTAAAATTAACTATGGCTTTTGTGCAGGATTTCAAGTTTAATTGGTCGCGATCTAACCCCACGGTCCAGTATAAAATTTACAATAAAACTGTCAACTTGCCATTTAGTGCTTTTTGTGCAGCAATTAGAATACCGCAATGGGGGTCGTGCGAGAAGATAAGGGGATCGCTGCAAGAACTCTCTGATCTTTACAAGATGATTTGCGATGGAAGGAGTTTCTCAGGTGAAAGTGGTAAAATCACTAGTATTCAGCTCCCGGCTATCCGCTACTTTGCTTATTTTATCACCAAATGCGTTCTCGCCAAAAGGATTGGTAGTAAACTTTCTATCCCGGATTTGGCTTTTCTAGGCTGCAGACCTTGCAAAATAGTAGGTCTTATAATTTGGGGGCATTAATAGCTTATAGACTTGCTACTAACCGTGAGAAAGGTGGAGTGTGTGGAGGCCTCATCGCCTCTCGTTTACTAGCTTTTCATAATGTAGAACCTCATCATTTTGATATTCCGTTCCCCATAGAAAAACTTGACATAGCCTCTATGATTAAACATGAATTTGTTTCAGATTCCTCCAACTTGGGTAACCTGTATTATAAGATGATATTTTATAAGAAAGTTTGGAGAATAACTAAGAAAACTGAGAAACTAGTAAGATTGCCTGCGCCTGTTTTGTCTAACCTTGATTCCAGGGGAGATTGGTCGGTCACAGAAGGTGCACTGGATGCACATATAGAGAGGGGAGGCCAACATGCAAGAGACGACATAGAGGTCGAGGAGCACCTCGACTCATCATCCGATGCAGCGAGTTCCTCGCATCAACATGGTGGATATGCGGAGCCTCCACGCTTTTCTTCTGCGCAGGAGCTTTACTATGACTACTCCATGGACTACCCACCGGCGAGGAACGACCCTCGTTGGGGTTGAACTCCACTTAGGCCAAAAGCCTAAGCTTGGGGGAGGTATACCGGCATCACTCATTCTTTGCATATTATGATTGCTGGATACTTGTATATACTTGTTTAGTCTCTTTGAGTGGTTTTCTAATGAGAGGAAGATGATATTTGGGGAAGTGCTGCCTGAAAACAGATTCTGGGCTGTTACCGTAAAAATTTGTGCGGACAGCCAGAACGTTATTTTGAGTTGAAAATTTTTGTGCAGGTTCCCCAGGTTGTTATATAACTTTCATTAGTTGAACACTTTTTGAACTGAGCAACGTAAGATTTTTGTAAAAATCGATTTCTGTACTGCTGTCAAGTTTTGGCAGATTTCTGCCATCTTGCTTTTCTGTGTTTCTTTTAGTTTGCTATTTCTTGTTTTTGCTTTGTTCCTTTCCAAAAACACAAAAAGACCAAAAATATTTCTGTTGTTTCTCTTTACCATTTGTTTGCTTTGGTTTCTTGCATTTGTTTCGCTTTATTTGCTATTGCTAGTTTGCTATAAGAAAACCCAAAAAGATTTTGCTTTGTTTGCTTGTTTCCTCTTGTTCTTATTTGCAATTTGAAAACACCAAAAATATTTGCTGTTCTTCTTTGGTTTGTAAAGTTCTTTATGAGTTCAATGGTCTTCGGTGGCTGGAGCGTGGTTTTCATTTCATATTATCCAAGCTACACAAGTGAAAAGGCAATAATGACGATCTACGACAATCTGATTGTGGTGAGAGGCTGGTATGAACTCTATTTGTTTTCATTTTTGTACATATACTCATCCATGTGAGCATGCTTAGTTGGTTCATGTGAGGTATATGTTATGTAAGAAAGTCTAGTAGTTCATGATCTCTCATGTTTAGCTCCAATCTATTAATATGAGTAGCATGTCATGGATGTTTGCTTGCATTGTTTTATTCATAAGTAAGTATGGCATTGTGGTATCCTCCTCTGAATAATTCATTTATATCGACTTGGCACATGCTCACGCATGCATATGACTGAACAAGAGTCAATTAAGCCTCAATGATTTACATTGCTTCGAGTTCTTGTATCACTTTTATGCCTCGGTTAATTTATTTTGCCGCAAGCATGATTATGACGATTCTTGCTCTCTTGATTTGTCGCTCCCTAGTCTCTTGCTAGCCTTCACTTGTACTGAGCGGGAACGCTGCTCGTGCCTCCAAACACATGAAAACCAAGTCATTCCGAGTGTCCACCATAAATACCTATGCATGGCATTTCAAACCATTCCAAGTAAATTCTCATGCGCTACCTTTAAAACCTTCAAAATGCTTCTTAATTTGTGTTAATGTTTCATAGCTCATGAGGAAGTATGTGGTGTTTAGCTTTCAACCTTGTCATTTACTTTTGACGGACTCTCACATGGAATAGTGGCACATCCGCTTATCCAATAATTTTGCAAAAAGAGTCGGCAATGGGATTCCCAGTCCCGAATTAATTAAACTTAAATAGACACTCCTCCATGGTTTGTGATTGTTGGATGGCACCCGAAGGATTCGGTTAGCCATGGCTTGTGTAAGCAAAGGTTGGGGGGAGTGTCATCATCATAATAAAACTAAAAAAAAGAGGCACTCCTTCATGGTATGTGATTGTTGGCAGGCACCCGAGGATTCGGTTAGCCATGGTTTGTGTAAGAAAGGTTGGAAGGAGTGCCACATAAAAATGCAAATAATTCATGGGAGCCGCTCTTGAAAGTCCGGTTGGCGAGGTAGTTGGTGTACCCATTACCATTCGTTGACAACAACAAACACCTCTCAAAATAATTTTACTCCTGCTTTACAAATGAAAAGCTCTAGCGCATGTTAATCCCTGCTTCCTCTGCGAAGGGTCAATCTTTTACTTTTATGTTGTGTCTCCATCCTTTCTTTGAGCACTTTCTTGAGAGCACAAGCTGTCATTCTTAGTATAATATGCTTGTCTCAAAATATGATTGATTGTGGTATAACTTTGATGCTTTTATCTTTGACAATCACTACTTCTAGTCTTTCTATGAACTCCGGAGGTGCCCGGGCATTTATGTTTTGCCAATCAAATACGGGCAAGCGAGATACCACTTTATCATACTCTCTTATGAACATTGCAATCCTGCTTATATACATGATTCATGATGCTTATTATTAATTGTTGGTACCTCTTCATGATTGATATAGTCTGTTAGATGATCTTATTTGCATGTACCTTGCTATGAACTGCTCAAGTATTAGCCATATCATGAGAATATATACATCATATGAGCAAATGTGTTCGTGAAAGTTCTTTTATCGCTCAGTTGTTAACTGAATTGCTTGAGGACAAGCAATAAGCTAAGCTTGGGGGAGTTGATACGTCCAAAACGTATCTACTTTCCGAACACTTTTGCTATTGTTTGGCCTCTAATTTGTGTATTTTGGATGCAACTAACACGAACTAACGCTGTTTTCAGCAGAACTGCTCTGGTGTCTCGTTTTTGTGCAGAAATCCAACTTTCGGGAAAAACCTCGGAATTTATGCAGAAGGCCCTATTTTCCCCGGAAACTAACGGAGCCAGAAGGGCAATTGAAGTGGAGGCCCGAGGGCCCCACACCACCTGGTGGCGCGGCCCAGGGGGGGCCCGCGCGGCCAGGTGGTGTGGCCCCCTCGGCTGGCCTCCGACGCCCCCCTTCGGACTACTTATTCGCCTCGACCTAAAAACGCACGGGGAGAAGTCGAAGTCGCCAGAAACCCTCCAGAACGCCGCCACATCGCGAAACTCCGTCGCGGGAGCCGAAGTCTCCGTTCGGCACTCCGCCGGGACGGGGAATTGGAGGAGATCATCACCGCCATCACCGCCAACGCCTCTCCATCAACCAGCAATGTTTCCCCCATCCATGTGTGAGTAATTCCCCCGCTGTAGGTGAAGGGGATGGTAGGGATTGGATGAGATTGGTCATGTAATAGCATAAGATTGTTAGGGCATAGTTCCTAGTGTCCGTAATTGGTACTTTTATGATATTGTTGCAACTTGTTATGCTTAATGCTTGTCACTAGGGCCCGAGTGCCATGATCTCAGATCTGAACATGTTATTATTTCATCATGATATTCATTGTTTATGGTCTTACACTGCAAGTTGTATACACATGTTGCTGTCCGGAACCAATGGCCCCGAAGTGACGGAAATCGGGACAACCGGAGGGAATGGCGATAACGTGAGGATCACATGTGTTCACGGAGTGTTAATGCTTTGCTCCGGTACTCTATTAAAAGGAGTACCTTAATATCCGAGTAGTTTCCCTTGAGGCCCGGCTGCCACCGGCTGGTAGGACAAAAGATGTTGTGCAAGTTTCTCATTGCGAGCACGTACGACTATAATTGGAACACATGCCTATTGATTGATTAGTACTTGGACACCGTTTTATTATTATCCGCAAATGCCCTGCTATGATTGTTACATGAGTTTCTCTCATCCATGCAACGCCCGTCATCCGTCCCCGTGCCTACGATATTTTAATCCTGCTCGTTTACTATAATCACTACTTGCTGTCTTTGTTACTCTGCTGCTTGTTATTTCACTACGCTCTTGCTATAAAACTGTTACTCTTGATAAACTCTTGCGAGCAAGTCTGTTTCCAGTGCAAGCTGAATTGACAACTCCGTTGTTAAGGCTTCCAAGTGTTCTTTGTCTCCCCTTGTGTCGAATCAATAAATTGGGTAATACTTCCCTCGAAGACTGTTGCGATCCCCTATACTTGTGGGTCATCAGCAAACCACACATATCCTCGTCATTTAACTCTGGGGATTGCCTATGGTCCCTTCTGCTTTGTCGCGCTCTGTCGACCCTTGTTTGTGCTGCCGTGTCCCTTGCTCCACTTGGCCCTTCGGGAGCTGTTACTGTTGCTGCCGCAGGTCGTGGACTGTTTTGCCTTGTCGTTCCTTCGGGAGGTGTTGATATAAACGCCGTTCCCATGGCTCCAACTCCTGCCATTGCCATGTTATATAATGCTTCCCTTGGATCTCCTGGGGGTGGTCTGGACGCTAAGATGAAAGCTTGTGTCGCCATGTATCCTGCTTCCGGTGTTTTTGGGATAATATTCCCTCTCGTGTCGATTGACATAAAGGACATGTCGAGGTTTTGGATTAGAGTCTCTCTTTCAGCTTCGGGTATATTTTGCAGCCGAGATCTTGCTCTCCTCCGAGTTTCTCTGTGACTATCTCCCGAAGTTTCTGAGTGTCGACTTAATTCCGCTCGTCGCCTGCTTGATGCGAAAGCTGCCTCCCTTCTTCTGTTCAAAGCAGCTGTCTGTTTTTCTAACTCTCTTCCAGCTCTGGCGAGTCTATATTGATAAGCTTGCAGTTCTTCGATCGTAGCGGTTGTCTCCATTGGTTCAGAGCCATCTAAAGCTTTCGCAGCTCTATCCCCAGGCTGCTTGTGGAAGTTGAACTCTGACACGTGGTGTGGGCCCAACATATTTAGTGCCCAAACCTCTCCTTAGATCTGAGGGATCGACATAAGGATTTCCCAAATCGTCGAAAGCTTCTGATGTTTCCTCTTGATCACGACTTGCTTCTCCAATGGCATAGACTTGGTGATATTTTGGAGTTTTCGCTTTGCTTGGTTCGGTGACACCATCATAGAGATTGGTGAAGACCTTCCCAATAGAGATAGATTTGTCGATGAAGTCGAAGCTATCGGTGTCGCTTGAATCATCGCTTATACAGGAGTCCGCCGATGACTCGAAGGACATGTCGCTGAAGATTTTGGCGAGTTTTTCACTTGCCCTGCTGCCGATGAAGCGTGGCGACGAAATCTCCTTGTCGCTTGTCTCGACGGATGATACTGAGTTTGAGAAGTCAAGACCATCCGCCGATAATCCCGACGAAATCGGAACTTCGAGACGATACGATCCTTCTTTCTCGACGTGGAAGTGGAATTTTCCAATCGTCATATTCATGGGCTCCTCCAGATACGCATATGCATCCAAACGGGAGGGCGGGTGAGGAACAAAATCAACAAGACCAGTTTCGATCTGTTTACCTCTGTCCATGATGTTGCTTGCTACTGATGAAGTCGACGATCTTGAACGTGCCATCGGGATCAGCTCCTTGTCGCCTCTAATTCCCACAGACGGCGCCAATTGACAAGGTATTAACTTGTCAATGCCTATGGATTGTAGGCTAGGGTTTTAGTTGGAAGTAGAGGACAAGTAGATCTCGAAGGTTTCAGCCGAAAAGTACTCGACGATTATGAAAACTAGGGTTTGTAAACAATGATTCGATGATCTCTACGTCCCTCGACTCCCCCTTATAAAGGAAGCGGAGCCGAGGGATTCGTGTTGTACAAGTTACAAAGTCCGGGAAGGTTTCAAACTCATCCCGTAAGATTACAAATAAGACTTTCTATTACAACTCTAACTTTCCTTAATAACATCTTGGGCTTCCGAATCTTCTTATTCTTCGGGTAATGGGCCTTCAGTAAACCCCGGGTACTATCTTCGGCAGGCCCATTTGGGATGCCTATGTCACCGGCGCTCCCGATGGGAGTAATAGTCTTCAAATCTTCTTGAATTCCAATACACCGGTGCTCCCGATGGGAGTAATAATTCCAGCATACCGGCGCTCCCGATGGGAGTAATAGTCTTCAAATCTTCTTGAATTCCAATACACCGGTGCTCCCGATGGGAGTAATAATTCCAGCACACCGGCGCTCCCGATGGGAGTAATAGTCTTCAAATCTTCTTGAATTCCAGCGCTCCCGATGAGAGTAACCGCAATAGTCCGAAGATACTCCAAGAGCCCCCGAGTAATTCCAGTGCTCCCGATGGGATCGCATTGGGTCGATATTAAATAAGATGATATCCATTGAATATTCCAGATGATGAATCCACCAACCCGAGAGTGCATCGGGAGAAGATATATCCAGAGCCGAAGAAGATAAATCCATCGAGTGATCATAGATGATGGAGAAAATAAATCCACTGATTCGGGGAAAATAAATCCACCGAGTAATCGAGAGTGCTGGAAGTAACGATGTAATGGTGCCTCCCCAATCATCGGGTGTGGCGAAAGAAAGAGGAACACTTAGTTCTGCAGGCGCAGTCGAAATAATTGCACAACCAAAGGTAGTCCGTTCGGCGGGCGCAGCCGGAATAATTGCGCCATCCAAGATAATTCATGCCGGCGGGCGCAGCCGAAGTAATCCCGCCATCCAAGATAGTCCATGCGGGCGCCAGGCAAACGTGATCGATGACGAGGACGCGGTTGTCATAGCCGATCCGCTGCGGGTGAGCATCCGAATATATCGGGTCTGTAATGCCATGCTCACGACGTGACGAGTCTCAGTATGACGAGTGCGTGACGGCGGGCGCGGTCAGCCGAGCAGAGCAGTCGACGGGCGAGCTCCCGAATATATCAAGTCCACGATGCAACAAGCAGGGTCCCGAGTGTGGCGATTGTGCGTGGTGAAGTAGTCGAAGTAGTTCCGTGGCCAGAGATAGTCCATGCGGCAGGCGCAGCCGAAATAATTCCGCCATACAAGAGAGTCCACGCGGCGCCTAGCTGACGTGGCCGATGAAGAGGACGCGGTTGACATAGCCGATCCGCTGCGGGTGAGCATCTGAATATGTCGGGTCCGTAATGTCGGGTCCGTGGCAGGCGAGCCCCCGAGTAAGAAGAGTGCGCGATGGCGGGTGCGGTCAGCCGAGCAGGGCAGCCGACGTGTGAGCTCCCGAATATATCAAGTCCGTGATGCAACGAGCGAGCCCCGAGCGTGGCGACTATACGCGGTGAAGCAGTCGAAGTTTGTTCCGATCTGATAATCTTTGCATCCGATGGTGCCGATATAACAATGCTCTTAGTCGATGGCAATGTCCGTTCTTCCGAACATAACAGCGAAGAAATTGCCCGTAGTTGAAGTGATCCGCCGAGTATACTGCTGACCCGTATACATCAGCTACACGATCCGTACCTGTCTCGCTTATTTTTCTTGAACGCTGGCACATGTTTGTGTGTTAACCCATAGCTCAAGTTGGTGCTGATTGACGTAAACTTTTGGCAGACCGATTCCTTATCCCATGTGGCTTGATGTCTTCTAATTGTGATTGATCCAATCGAGGTACATATGCTGCGCAGAGCTCTCTGCTTGATGCACGCACGTTTGACTTTCCAATGCTTCTTTAACCAGCAACTAGGCGGGTATGGAGCTTAGACGAAAAAGCAAATCGCACTTGAGCCGCCGACCAGAAGGCAGCGCCGCGGCGAATCTTCCAGGCCTGAGCTGATCTTTCTCACAAACGCTGGAAACACTGTTGAAATTCTTACATGTTGTCGATGATGATGGATTCCGCCCGGATAACGAAATCCAGTCTTCGCGTTTCCCACAGACGGCGCCAATTGACGAGGCGGTTCCTCGGCAATGCCCACCATGAGGGGCTTGGGTTTTAGAGAAAGGCGACGACGGAAGTTCCGGGAGCGAGGCGGTACACGACGTACCCAGGTTCACGCCCCGCGGTGGAGGGTCGCTACGTCCTGCTAGCAATCCACTATATGAATATATGTATACGAGGGGCCGCCATAGGCGGAGTTGTTGGATCTAGTCTAGTTCTAATCTGCGGGTTGCGGTGTCTAGGCGTGTTGCCTCTAAAATTATGCTTCGATTGTGTGTCCCTAAGGGTGCCCCTGCCTGGCTTTATATATCAGCCAAGCTAGGGTTTACAAGAGTCCTAGTAGGATTCGTATTGGAGTCTTCTTTCCTTGTAGTCCAAGTTGAGGCGCGTGCAGGTCCAGCTTGTCGAGTCCTCGTGCTGGTCCAGCTTCATGATAATCACCAGGTATGGCAATGTCGAGTACCCGAAGGGTTATGCCCACGTCAGCAGAATATATGGAAATTGCTCAAGCTTGCAAAGAATCTGTTTGGTTGAAAGATTTGTATGATGAGCTTTGTGGAGATGATTCTTGCATTAATTTGTTTTCTGACAGTCAAAGTGCAATATACCTTACTAAAGATCAAATGTTCCATGATCAGACAAAACATATTGATACAAGTACCATTATGTTCGCGACATTGTTGCACAAGGTAAACTGAAGGTATGCAAAATAAGTATTCATGATAATCCTACTGATATGATGACAAAGCCAGTTCATGTTTTCAAGTTTGAGCTTTGCTCGAGCTTGGTTGGTATAACTGTTTAGCCCAAGTGGTTGTTGGCGTCAGCAAGTGTTTTTTTTTTGTTCAGGAAATTGTTGAAGTTCATGCTACAAGATGGAATTTGTCTCAAGTTGGAGTTTGTTATATTGTGCTCTAAATTCATATAGTAAAGGGAGGCTACAGCCCCTCGCGGTACGGATCGTTGCCACCACCTATATATACATCTTGTAAGCCGTCGGCTAGGGTTTATCAGATTATAAGATAACCCACGGCTTTTGTAAACACTCCCCGAGATAGTGAAGTTTTGCTGGCTGGCGCCCATGGTTTTCCCCTTCTGTGTTAGAAGGCGGTTTTCACGTTAAATCTTATGTCTCCGTTGCGTTTTCTTTTATCGTTCTTCGTTATTTGCTTATCGCGTTTATAACAGTTTCCATCTGCATCTCCCAAATGAGGCTCCAAACCATGTTAACATGTTAATAATACGAAATAATAAAAATATTCAAATTTAATTATAATTAACAACTTTCAATGAAAACGGCTAGGTGGCGTCCCTAGCCTACTTGCTGTCCCTCGGGGTGTCCTCCGCTTCTCCACCGCCACCTCCCGCCACTCCCTCCGATGTGCGCTCGCCAGAGCTCGGTGGGCCGCAGCATCCTTCGGGAGCCGCTGCCGCAGCGCCTCGTTAGCGTCATCCTCGGCCTTCTTCGGTGTCTCGAATTATGCAAGGATGGCTCTCTACTCCGCCACCTTCTCCATCGAGTCAGGCCGTTCCAGTCTTCGTCGTTGTCCGACTCCTCCTCTGCGGCCGCCGCCTCCCGCCTCTCTTGTTGCTCCGCGTCGAACACCGCATGGGCCGCCTACACCTCCTCTGCCTCTCGCTCCGCATCAGCCATGGGTTGTGCGTTCATGGCCGCGTCGATGATGTCAAACTCGTCGGTGGCTTTATTCTTGTCGAACTCGAACTCGTCGGTGTCAGGGATGTTAGTCGGGGGAGGAGGAGACGGAGGTGGAGGTGGAGGAGCCTGGCTGCCGCTACCGGTGCGGCTCATCATTGTGTATGTTGTGGATAAGTGGTGAGGCATGGTGTCGTGGAGGCGGATGGATGGATTTTCGACGACTGTTGTGGCGATGGCGAGCATGGCAACCTTTTACAGCTGGTGGTGGTGCAGGAAGAGATGGGGAGAAAGCCGTGGATAAGGCGCGCGAACATACGTGGGAATGCGAACGCGACGACGAGTGGAGGTGGCGCAACACCGACGGGACATCTCGTCTGCACCTCCCTGAAAACCATTGTCGCCATTAAGGCAAAGCTGCAACACTGCATGCCTCTGCGTCGCTGATGAATCGGGCCCACCACTCGTGACGCGGGTTTTCGTTCCGTTCGGCGCCCCCGAATCGTCCTTGTGTGGTGGTGATAGACTCGGGGTATTAGACATCGTATTGGACCGTGCTAAATAGAAAATAGCTTTGGGACGCGTGGCTGGTGTGTCCCAAGTCTTTTAAGAAACGTTTTAGGAGCGTGGCTAAAGATGCTCTTATATATATCAGTTAAAAGTTAAAAGTGCTATGCAATCAAGCATGTACGTCCACATAACACATGAGAACCACATGTGACGGCGTTTTCCGCGAGCATATGGATGACAAGGGAGCGTGGCGAGGCGAGGCGAGAACTTCGCTTTACACCAGGTGCTCGCGGGAGAGAGGCGGCGAGGCGCAAACGTACTATTTCGCGGTCAAACGCGCCTCCAGTGAACAGAGATGCGGCGACGTGCCCGGCTCGCCTTTATTTTCTGCACCGCGCGTACGAGGCCGATATCTTGCTCCCACGAGACAGCTTGCTTACCACGCCGCGCGTTGGGCACGGGCAGGCACGGGAGCTACTCCACACGAAGGAGGCCGGTCGGTCGTGCGTGTGACTATATCCGGAGCACCACGCGCGCGCGCCACACAGAGAGGGAGAGATTTCCGTTCCATGCGTTTCCTGAATCTTTCGCGCCCAAACACACGCATCCGTGGCGCTCGCCGTACGTGCCGCCCTGGTGACGCGTCTCTCATGTATCTTCTCTCCTGGAGTCTGTGCGGTGATAGCGTGATGGAGCTGAATCAACGTTTGTTTTTGTGTTGGGTGAAGTTGACCATCGTGTCTTCATGGGAGCATTTGGGTTGAGGAATGTGAGATCCAAACCAACTCAATTGGTGTTCGTTTGTCTTCTAATATTAAATATATTTGGTTTACTAGATGAATAAAAACATTTTCCCAAATTTTAAGGTTTTTATAATTAAAATCCATCCATCACTATGGGTTTATCGCTTTTGTGTGTGAGAACATATCGCGAACCAGGACGACCTAAACATGAACAACTGACACCAACATGTTTCCTCATTTACCCTGCTGAGTCGGTCTCACAGCACATTGGTACTAATTACTCACGCCCTCATCGAACCTCTAATCTACCCTCGAGCAAAAGATCTTCGATCCAAATGGAACCACACCCTCCATCCTATAATATCATCTAATTCTGAATTCAACCTGGAGTGCCCTATCCTTTTGGAGAGGAGGGGAGTAAGAGAGAGAGATAAAGAGAACCGGAGAGAATCCGAAATATTAAGGTGCCACTATTGAGTCAATTCACAATCCGGGCATTTCATATCTATCTATTTATACTTAACTTTTTTATCTCATCGCATCTCAGCAAGTTGTTAACGTATGTTGTTTTTATCGATATGTTTTTATGTATTATACATGTGGCTAGCTGAATTAACAACTCGAAGTGACCATTTATATTAAGGTCCAAATTGGTCATAAGTTCCCATGTATGATTACAAGTGCATTGTGCTTCCATTTTGTGTTACATAGTTTGCGATGTTTGACCAAAATTATGGTGGATTGCACCATAAATTTTGGTAGGAAAACATATTTTCATACTGTTCCACCAATTTATGCATGCCACTTGATGATGCATTTTATATGTATCTTTTTGTGATATTTTTAAATACATATGGAGAGATGTTTGGAGTTTGTAACTATGAAAACGTAGGCGTACCTGGAGAAATTCTAGAGTGTTTGAAGTGTCAGTTAGTGGTTTGTCCTCGGATCCCAGTGTAAAAAGTGTCGACCATTAGAATTGGTCTTCAAATCCTATCATTATATCTCATTTCTCAAATAATTCATTTTAAAATTGCGCTTCAAATTTAGACAAATTACCTCCTCATACTATTAGGCCATTTTGAACCTAAAAATGAGCATGCATGGTCTCTAAGTGTTGCGGCTCTAGCTATCTCATATCCAAAGGCGGCTAGGTTTAACCCTTGACGCCCTGACCATGTCCTCTGTCACCTACCATCACCTTCGCGCGCCAGCAGCGTCTACCTAGCTCCTATGCCAGTAGATTGACACGGTTGCCCGTGCGTATCAATGTGGATATACAAGTATCCTTGCCCCATGTCGTGTCACGGTGGACTTCTTCAAGTGTTGTACATATTTCATGTGTTGAGTCTAGATTGTTGATGTTGGTGAATTTGTTTCCAGTTAGTCCACTAAACAAAGCATGCATCAAGGACGATTGAGTGCAAGTGCTTATTCTTCTATATTGCGTCACACCCTATTGATTGCGACACATTTTCCTTCCTCATCGATAGTTGTAGTGAGCGGGAGATCCATGTCTTCGTCTGTAACTCTCCACACGTCTTCTTGGGGACTCCTACTCTGTTACAACCTCGAAGCTTTGAGATGAGGAAGGTGGGAGACCGCACTCGACCCGTGGAATCAACCGGAGTGATGTTTCTGTGCCTTCTAAATTAAATCTATTTTTTTGTGGTTGTCAAATCTTTTATGTTTGCTTTTGCTAGGATGGTAGCTAATTTTTGTGACATGACCATCTTAGCTTGCCAACTCTACTTTATTTTTAGACTTGACTAATATTCTATCGACCTATAATTAAATTAATTCTAGGTTAGATGACATCATCAATTTCACGTGCAATTGATGTGCTACCTCTGTCCATAAAAAATTCACAATATAGTTAAAATATATGTGTATCTTGGCATGTTTTAGTAAGTAGATACATGTAAATTTAGACAAAGTTGAGATATCCTTTTATGGACGGAAGGAGTATAACTAATCTTTTTTTTTTGTTGTAACTATAACTTCATGTGCAAATCTGACGCATGAATCAACATACGAATCCACTAATTTAAATTTCAATAAGCTCTAACTTAATTCCCCGATCAACCTAGATCAAGCAAAACCGTTATTTTCT
The DNA here is from genome assembly GCF_022539505.1 of Lolium rigidum. Classification (NCBI taxonomy): domain Eukaryota; kingdom Viridiplantae; phylum Streptophyta; class Magnoliopsida; order Poales; family Poaceae; genus Lolium; species Lolium rigidum. The sequence continues at coordinate 342,486,394 of NC_061510.1, read as the reverse complement.
TCACAGGTATTTAAGCAAAAAACGGTTTGATACTCCTCCGTTGCATATTAGGTGTCGTTGATTTAGTCGTATCTAGAATGGAAGGAGTAAGTATTACTTCAACTTTCTTTACCAACTCCTGCATCTTCTCTTCGCAAGAGTCACAATGATGAGGGCGGCGAATGTGATGTGACTGAAATACCTGTGGCAGGTTCAATAAATTTAGATGCATTTTTACTTAAATTTATGACAAGCCTTTACGGCTTGTTTACCAAGTATAGTGAGATGCCGCGAGTACTGTAGTCAAATCTGAGCCAAGGCATGCATGTGGCGGACCGCGGCCGTGCGATGATGAATTCGTCGGGTAGGTACCACTCCAAAAAAAGGTTTTTGTAGTACGAGCCATGCGCTGGCCAGATCCATCGATCTATACTTTGATGCATGTTTTCACGTTTTACTTGATGTCGATCTCATCTCAACAAACTAAAAATGAATTGCACGGGCTCCAGAGGCTCGCCTGGACCTGGCTACACTTCGGTTCGACCCAACTAACAACAAACAAGCTGTCCTTCGATGAATGCATTTAGCATTACGGAAGGACAGGTAACGTTCAGTAACACTGGGCAATGGACAATGCTTTGCTCTCCCTACTGGATACCTGACTGTAACAGTTGAAACTTACAAGTGTAATAATTCGAGTGACAAGCATAATAATTCGAATAATTTTTTTGACATGATAATTCGAATAAATGAAAGTTCATTTCCAAGTGGAAAACTTCTGCTTCCTCTGTTACTAAATATATGAACTTTCTGGAGGTTCAGTTTGAGCTGCCAATGAGCGGAGAGAGTACTTAAGAAATGTTAACTACCACTCTACCAGTAGGATTTTACGTGAAAATGAAACTTCCAACTAGGAATTATTAAGCTTCGATATCGTCAGGATGAAAGTTTCTATACCCAGACTACTGTTGGTCTATAAGTACCTTGATATAACTCAATGGTCATTACCTGCAAGGCCTCTGGATAAAATGGCCTGTGAGGAACTTTAAGTACCATAATGCTAGAAAGTAAACTGACACCAACATAGACAATGTGGTGTTTGGGGCCTCTGATGGGCGCTAAGTATATGACTTCTACTTTATTGTTACCCCATGGGCATGTTAATAGAATTACTTCAGATTGAGCCTATAAGGGGAGTATACATAATCTCGTCACCAATGGTTTGTAGTTTCTTTCTAAATCTATGTAATATAATATGTCAACGAGTGACACGACAACCGTAACCCAAAGCCATGGCAGTGCCTGCTTAAGTTGTGTTATACTCTGCGACAGTCCCAGACTATTGACCCAAACTTAAAATCAAGTCAGCCTACATTAATTTAGCACGTAAAATGAGCACAAATAATTTAGGGGAGAAAATGGAATATTTACTTCAAAACATAATCTTACACTTGACCAGTCATGGCTCGTAACCAGTACTTACTACAATTATACGATCTGTTTCGTTTAATTTCATCTTACAGAGCTTCACAGTTTCACATTATTACACACAGAAGAACCAACAATGGTTCAGGCAGCCAAGCAGGTAGAAATCATCAAATTGATATATTCACCCATATACCAATACCCTTGTATATACTTCCCACTGACCTGCATCTAATGACCTGGTTGTTGCTGCTCCCACCTAAGGTCCTCTGAGAACTGCATCATAGCGGCTCTCGGATCACCATCTGTGACGGACAAATAGTACTCAGCAGTTCCATCATCAACATGCAAGCTTCGCCTCACTGACTCCAGGATCCTTTTGCTACGTTTTTTGGCAGCTGCGGCGTTTGCCAGGGACTCCGCGTTTCCAGTTGGGTGGCCCTCTGGATAAAATACTGCAACCTCTCTCTTTGAATTGTGATCCATCTCAATGTAGCATGTGCTACCCAGCAGAATTTCTGGATCACTGATTGGTATCAGAAGCCTCTCCCTCGAGTAGATACCATGGTCACTCATCATGTTGTTGAACCGTTTAATGTCAGTCACCTGCTTGCAGTTCACAGAATATCACAGACAGTTTGATGAAGAATAGAGAATGTTTGCTCACAACTGTACAACTTTGGGAAACAGTGAAAACATGCCTGGATGATACAAATTTGCAGCATTCTTAAATAAATTATTGTAGTTGAGGATACAGATTGTTTTCATATTTTAATTGCATTGGAAGCTTCACCAAAAATAGTAGTAGTCCAACAAGTTTGAACAGGCACATGGTGGATGTTTAGGATTAAACTCTATATCAGGTACCATCAGAAACGTTATTAAAATGTATTGTACATCAGTCACTCAAACCAAAATAAGTTACTATGGCGAGATCATGGAAACCAAACCTTTTCTTCGACTGGCCTGTGTAGATAGGGTTCCTAGTTTTAGAGGGGATGCAAAAGATCTAGTTGCAGTAGGGATGGTGATCTGGGCTATACGTAAATCTAGAGATGATGCCTGTTTTCGTAACTTTTTCTTTATGATCCAACAATATGGTGGCCAAGATGTGGCTTATCGCCTCAATTTTTGGGCTGAAATTCACAGACCCAGCTTCAGAGAAATGCAGCGCAAAGGAGCAACCTTGCTGCAGTCCTGCTGCAGGTTGCGGTTGAAGTCTTCAGTCGCCGGCGTGGGTGCGCACCAATAGTAATCAGGATCACTCGCTGAGATGCGGTAGGGTTGGAATCCTGAGGCAACAAGAAGCAAGAAGAGGATAGTAGAGGTTGGGACTTTGGGACTCCTCAGCCTGGGCGACCGTTCTTGTTTGGGCGTATCTTCTTTTGGTAGTAGTGTTACTGAAAAACTGTCTTAAGAAGTTCAAACTGTGATGCTACCCAGCTTGGATAGACACTTAGACAGGGTGGTGTGACAAGAACTTGAGAACCCTTGTATTATCAATTTCAGAAGTGAAACAAACAGGGGGTGGAAGTGGAACCTCTAGATTTAAAAAATGGTAACCGAACCTTAAGAAGTAACTCTAGTATTTTGATATCTAACAGAGTAAGCCTGTAAGCCACCACAGCCTTATTATCAATTAGGACATCAATTTTAATGGACACAACTGTGTAGATGGCTAATGAGCAGTTACAAACATTGTGGAAGTAGCACATCTATTGTCAAACGTCGGAACATGAACATTATCAGATATAACCGACGATGGAAACATGATAAACAATGTAAATGACGATGGTGATGGTGATGAGTTCCTCGACACTGAGAATTGAGGCGATTGTCTTCCGGGATAACAATTATTGTCATTATGCTGGAAAAGGTGGTCAAAAAGTTACTGTAGTCATTTGAGACTCCTGTTCATTTCATGTTAGACTACATGTTCAACAACCACTATGGTGAGTTTTATAGCTATTCCAGGCTCCACTAGCTCTACCTCCGGATAAGAAAGTGTAGCCTCGCGTCATAGATCATGTGGAATTCAATATTATCGACTTCGATACCGTTAGATTCTTCAATTGCAGTATTGGATTGGTGCTGCTGACCACATGGAGGATTCAGCAAAGAACAAGCTTCAGAAGGGGAGGAGGGCACGGACGATACCTGGACGGAGTACTTGACCGCGATGCCTGGGACGGAGTCCCCGCGTCGGACGGTGTGCGAGAGCGCGAAGCGGCCGAGGGAGGCGGCGCGCCAGAAGGCCCTGGTGGCCGGCTCGCCAACGACGCGGCGCACGCCCCAGGGCGCGCGGAAGGCGGCCTCCAGCACGGCGCGGTCGGAGGCGACCGCGTGCCACTGGCGGCAGACGCAGGCCGCCCGCGCGACGTCCGCGGGCGAGAGCCGGTGCAGGACCGCCCTCAGGAGGTCGCCCGGGAGGTGCTGCGCGTTCATCGGGGACGGATCGGACGGCGCGGAGGGGTTGGAGGGGGAGAGGCCGAGGTCGGCGGCGGGCCGGCTCATGGGGATCGGGGAGGAGGGGCGAGGGAGGCTTGCGGTGTTGCTGGAGGTGGCGGGTAATCGCGTGGGTGGACGGTGGTGGTGGCGCCGTGGTTGGGGAATGGGGATGTGGTGGTGAAGAGCGGTGCGTGCACAACTCGCGGACCGCACCACCGCCGCCGCGTTGCACCGTAGAATGCCGATTCCTGCACGCCTTGCGCTATCACTATTTTTCTGCACGAAATAATACCAAACCGTAATATCAAGGCAAAAGTCTGTTTTAAACCTTGATTTCATAGATGAAGTCTGAAACAAACCCCAAACTCCTAATCCCTGAAAACTGAACCCTCAACTATTCCATCCCGGGCAATCCCGGCTAATTTTCGCGATGCGCTTGTTTGATCGCCTAGGATGCTAGGTGCTACTCGAAAATCAGGATTAGGGGAGGATTAGGATGCCACGCTGGCCTGTATAGTGGGACCTCAGGTTACGCGAGTGCTTTCCTCTCCCTGTTCACCCCGCACGAAACATAACCCATCTCCGTGTTCCTATGTTCCTGTTTGAAGCCAGGACGAAATTATGGTTTGGAGGGAGATTGCCTATCTCCAACGAGTGAGGAGAGGCTGCAGGATGGCATGGTGGAAGAGGACGCGCTGCAGGACGGAGCGGCGGGGAGAAGAGCAGCTCGCAGCAGAAGCAGTACATCGCGGCGGAAGATGATTCGTTGCAGGACGGAGCGGCGGGGAGGAGACGAGCGGCCCGTTGAGCAAGAAGGACGGCGCGGAGGCAGATGCGACTAGCTAGGCGAGGTCATCACAGCGGAAGAGGAGGCAAGGTCGTCACGGGCTCACGGCGGCAGAGGCGACCAGCAGTACTGCTTTAGAGCAGGCGTTGTTGCTGTATGTTGATATTAGGTTGTGTACAGTTTGTGTCACCTCTGAGTTTTGAGACTAGTAGGTTCAGATTAGAAAGAAGGAAGAAGAATTGTATATGTATGCGTTTGTTATGTGCAATAATAATGTGAGTTGTCTCAAAATGCAAAGAGTGAATAATTCAAGGGAAGGACTCGCGGAGAGAAAGGAGAGATTGGGGAGGAGGGAGTGCGGCTCCGAACGGGTAGGTTTCTATCTTGCGCGGGATTAACGGGAGGGGGAAAAGCTGGCTTACCCTCAACATGGCACCCTAATCCTAATCCTGATTTCCGGGTGGCACGGAAGTATCCCAGATAATCAAACGGGCATATAGCGAAAATCAGCCGGGATTGACCGGGATGGAATAGTTGAGGGTTCAGTTTTCAGGGATTAAGAGTTTGGGTTTCTTTCAGACTCCATCTATGAATTCAAGGTTTAAAACAGACTTTTGCCTAATATCAATTGGCAAATTATGGGTGTCTTTGGTAGGTCTCATGCTCCTTGTCTCGCATCTAGGAAGCATAAAACGCCTCGTTTGGTTAGTTTGTTTACTGGAAGGTCTTCACGTTGTGGTCTAGCCGCTTCTCAAAACATCTTTGGGACATCTTTGGGAGGAACGTCCAATTCGTCCGTTTCCAACGAGCCACCGTCGTCTCGTGCTTCGTTTATTCATAAGGAAATATTTCCATGCTCGATCACGAACGAGGAGGGAGATGGTGCGAGCTAGGACGCACAATGGCGAAAAACGAAAAAGGAGGCGGGAAGGATTCTGTCACCTCCCTCTCGAGCACCATCCCCTATATCTATCCCCAACTCTCACCGCCCGGTTCAAATTCTCCTCTCCTCCCCGTCGATTATAGATCCACCTCAAAACCAGAGCAGGTAAGCGGCACACACATCTCCGGTCGGCAACGATGTGGCTTCATCCTCTTCTTTGACGAGTTCTCCTTCCAGTTCGGTGATGAAGGTAAACAACCACATCTCTAGCATCGTTGGTTAGGTTTAGATCTAGGGTTTGTACTGTGCCCAAATGTAGCGAATTGTCATGATTTGTGCCTGCTATATGCTTGATCTTAGGTGGATTCACTTTTTGTGCACTACAATTGCGGTTTTTCGAACTCCGTAGTACATATTAGGTTCACTACAGGTGTATGATATGACCTATGCGCATGTTCATCTATGATATGCGGTCATTAGTGTAGGACTCCTTTTGTGATGACTTTAGTCGGGCCATGGTCAGTGTGGGGGAATCGTAGATCCCCTCGCATGTGCCAGATTCACAGCGTCTGATGTGTCGATCGATGGCGGACCAGTGGCTTCCCTTGTGGCCTAGGTGGCAGCAGAGGTGGCAGCAAGGATGGTCACCACGAGGAAGATGAAGGCCAAGAACCTCACTGACGTAGAGAAGGCCATGAGGGTTGCACGGAAGGGGGCCTTGAAATGGCTCACCTTCGTGTCTAGCTTGGTCATGGTAAAGATGTGCGCGCTAATCAAGACTAACGTCTGAACTGACAAAGACTTCAAGGAAGTCCAGTTGACTACCGTAGCCAAGGAACTCATGGATCAATACGGTGCTGACGTTAGCTCCACACATGTGTACAATCACCCTAGGAAGTGGATTGTGCGGTGGCTCGTCGATAGCAGGCTCGGCGATCTTAGCGGTGCATCCTCCTGGAGGCTAACCACGGGCACGTCTTGGTTAGCACACTATCATCCTCATCGCTAACATGCACAACTAACATACTCTGTTCCAATGGTAGGATCACCCCAATGACGCCATGTTACTGAACATGCCTATTGTCAAGTACAATGAGATGCAAACAATCTTTCGCCTCACCACCGGCAAGTACGCCATGGGCTCAAGTGAGCCCCTGGGCAGACCTCCAACTGAGGATGCTGACACGCGCGCAAGAGATTTACACGGTGATCCTAGATGCCCCCCCCCCCCGCCACTCCCTGAGAAGCCTGCTGACGCCCCTCAAAATGTGGACGCACATAAGAGGAAGAGGGGTGCCTTCGCCGATGACGAGCCCGCGGCCTTCACCAACATGACTGACGCTATCAAGGATGTCGCGGAGGCCATCCGGGACAACAATCCCACGGTCATGCACCCCGAAATGTACACCTCAATGATGGACATTGGTGGCTTCACCGAGGAGTCTCTCATGGAGGTGTTGAGCCACCTCGTCAACCACAAGGCTCAGGGTACGAGCTTCGTTGGCATGAATCTGCCACACCTATTCTTTGGCTCAGGACCTATCTTGGCAAGTACTACGGCAACATGTAGTACTGCACTTGTGACCGTGAGGGTGTGGAGGCATGCGTCAAGACCAACCATTGTTTTCTTATCCCTTTATACTTTGTACTTTCAACAATCTCGGTGATCACATTGAACGGTTCTTAGTGTCAACTTAGAAGTGATTATTTCATATTTATTCCATAAATTGCAAGATTGAAATCCCTTAACACTGGATTTTCATGAATAGAATTCTATTGTGGAGGAAAGTAACGACTAATAAAAAGCAGCATGATAGAGAAACATGAGGATCAGTATGAAATTATATGCTATTACTTTTGCATTAGAAGATATTGATCACCCACCCATTGACACTCACTGATGTATTTACAACCACTAAAACACTTCAATGCAAAGTTTCCACCAAAGTTTGATTTCGTTCCCTTGATAATTTATCTATTTTATATTTTAAATGATATTGCGCCAATATGATGGAAATATATAGTGAACCACTACCTTAACATAACACACGAGTGAATGGCGGAGAATGTTTAGCAAAAAATATTAGAAGCAACAAGTCATGTCAAGTACATAAATAATAATTTATTTTTCTTAAAACATTTAATGTAAAATAATATGTACATCATCGAAAATAACAAGCTATGATGAGTAAGTGATTGAATATTTTAGCACCTTACACACCATTAATATTGTACAAATGTATCTCACTGCTTTAAGAAACATGTTTGAAATATGCATGAGGCAGATCATAGAACAAACAACTCGCATACAAGACATTAGTGTTTAAATTTTTCCGTAAGAATTCGTAAGAAGAATCTATACAAAGGAAAATCAAATGGAATAGGGGAAGCTAGAGACGGCATCCATATATTTAACGAATCCTTTATACAAAAGTCTGTTTTAAACCTTGATTTCATAGATGAAGTCCGAAAGAAACCCCAAACAAATGTATCTCACCGCTTTAAGAAACATGTTTGAAATATGCATGAGGCAGATCATAGAACAAACAACTCGCATACAAGACATTAGTGTTTAAATTTTTCCGTAAGAATTCGTAAGAAGAATCTATACAAAGGAAAATCAAATGGAATAGGGGAAGCTAGAGACGGCATCCATATATTTAACGAATCCTCTATACAAAAATATGATATTTGTACCAAAGTTTAATCATGTTTATGAAGTTACACTTTTGGTCATACATTTATATATAAATTCTCATGTTGGTAATTCAAAAGAAAGAACGCAATATAGATTATTATTAAAATATAAAGTAGGTCTAGCATTGTAATTTCACGGGTCACCTTGCTAGAGAGTGATGCTAGAAATTCTCGAAGAATAAAAAAACGTGGATCATATTTCTTAATAAATCACAAACTTTAGATGTGTATAACCATTCGTAAACCTCATCATAGTCACTAGATCTTCGTAAATATAGCTATATAAATCGTAATTAACAGATCATCACATTGACCTCATAAAAATACGTGAAGACCCCATGTGTGGTTTTGATAATTAATGATAATTTCTCTAGACTAATATTTGCATTGGCTTACTTATAGAATTTATCCATAGGCAATACTTAAATTATATGTTGACTTCAAGAAGTTGTGGAGATTGTCCTAAGCTTGTACATGTTTGGTGACCACCCTCAAGAGTCCCCTAATGGAGTGTGGCATCTTGCACTGTGCAACAGCGCGAGGAGATTAGGGCGAGCCATCGTGGCGCTTGGAAGAGCTTTGTCCTTCCACACCGCTCCAATGAGACTAACTTCCTTTGAGAAGTGACTTTCGGGATACATCATCGTCTCCGGCTCTCCGCCTCCACTCGGTTATTCTTTTACCAGAACTCTTTACGTATGCATTTTACTTTGTGATAGCCTTTGTGCTTAATTTTATATATATTGCTATCACACAATTGTTTGTATTGCTTAGCATAAGTCGTTGGTGCATATAGGTTTTGTGGTTGACAAACTAAAAGTTTGTTTATTTCGTATTCGTGTTAAGCCCGTCACGTAAAATCTAGCTTACATGTGTCCTTTCACCTCACACAAGAAATACTTCTATGTGTGGATGTTAATGATTAGTTGGACTATAAATGATAAGCTCAGGTTACGCATGACTTTAAAATGTCAGTTTTCACCGCATACACGCCTATGCTATTATACATCTTTGGGAACTGTTAGAAAAAACAAATAGAAAATTACTCAATCAAGGGAGTGATGTTTTGGAACATGGGAGCATATGCTCCCTCTATTTTGAAATGCATCCTACATATATTTTGAATTTAAAAAAATTGAAACAACAAATTCGCATGTACATCTTCTCGTGCTACACGCTCACAAAGTTGTTTCATAAAAAATCGACTTGTCATGTGACGTGTATAAAAAAGACAAAACTCAGTGCTAAAAATAATGCTTTTCACAATATAAGTTTTCTCTTTTTTACATAGACCACAAAAAATATTGTTTTTTCGTGAAACTTGACGATCGAACATATATTATCAAGATGTACATGTAAAAAAATTTGTTAAAACTTTACGACATTTCGAAATATGATTTTTTGGTAGAGGGAGCATACGCACCCGGGAGCCGAATTAAATTTCCGCTCAATTCTAAGCTTTATAGACAATTAGTACTATTATAGACAACATATAAAATTTCTAAAACCAAAAACTTGAGACCGTGCTGATCATTGGTTTCTAAAATTATTATTTGTCTAAAAAATGGATCGAATTATATATGTAAGTTAGAATCTCAATGCGAGTTACTTTTTTTTTTGCATTGTTTCATGTATCACATTTTTCTTAGAAACATAATGATATATTAATACATCCCAAAAGAGAGGCAAAAATAATACCTTTGCGAAGTCTATGGATGTCTAAAGCATCGTTTCTTTTGCAACAAAAGAGATGAATAGGAGAAAAACATATTAAATAATATAAATGAAAATACTTAAGTCTTCGTAAGTACATAAGTGATAACCTTGCATTTGCAAGGGCCATCATGCTAGTTACACTATTAATATATTTCACGCAAACCTTAATTAGTAAAACAAATACATACTTGATACACAATATGAAAGAATGCTTCAACCTTTAAAGAGACCTAAACTGGAATTAAACTGTTTTATGTGAAGCTGTCGAAGTGTTCACACATGCACTTGTGAAAGTATATATATATATATATATACTCCATACTTATCATCTGACGAGCTTTAGTGGGCGAATCATGGCGTTGTCCTCATGATCCAGAATCTGCGAGTAATCAAACAGCAATGTCAGAAATTAGTACTGGGAAGGTAAAAAAAAAGTCAGTTTTGTTTTTGTCATGAGTAAAAAAAAATGTAAATGATCGGTGCTCAACAAGCTCATCGATCGGCCGAAGTGATGCGAAAGCACAAGTATATACGTACGTGGCAGTGGTAGACGTAGCCGGGCTCTGCCGTGGCGTCGAATGGGTAAGCCTCGCCGGTGTCCACCATCAAGAACTTGACGACGATCGTCGTCACGTAGCCCGGCGCCATCTTCACCACGTTCTTCCACGTTCTCTCGTGCTCCGGCACGGCCACCGCGTCGCCCACGGCGTGCGCGCTGACGTTGCACCTGACCGCGTCGTTGAGCCTGACCATGCAGCCCTGGAACTCGTCCAGCCCCACGAGCGCCCGGACGCGCACCGCCTGGAACGTGGCCAGGTGGAGGTGGAGCGGGTGATTGTCCGGCGTGAGGTTGATCACCTCCCACACCTCCGTCGTGCCCGCGCGCGGCGTCTCCGTCGCCGGGTCCTCCAGCCGCTTCCCGTTGATGTACAGGTGCGTCGGGTTGCCCGTCGCGGCGTCGTCGTACTCGTACAGCACGATGTACCTCTTCCGCGCCGCCTCTTCCTCGGCGACCTTCACGTACTCCAGCAACTTAGCCGGCACCCTGGAGTAGTCCCTCGTCTTCGCCGGATCCACGACGAACTTCATCACCTTGCCGGAGAGGCGGCCCGGCACGTCGCCGGCGGGGTACGGGTACGGCGCCGTGTTGACCAACTCCACCTCGGGAGCCACGGACTGGTCGGAGAAGTCGATGATGAAGTCGAACGTCTCGGACACGCCGATGAGGACGTGGGTGGCGGTGACCGGCCGGGGCAGGTAGCTGGTGTCGGAGCCGACGACGTGGAAGGGCAGGCCGTTGGTCAGAGAGAGGTTGAAGTAGCGCGCGTTGCTGGTGTTGATGACGCGGAAGCGATAGCGGCGGCGCGCGACGCAGAGGAACGGCCACGCCTTGCCGTTGACGGTGATGGCATCGCCGAAGTACTCAGGCTGCCACTGCGGGTGGATGTCCGGGTTATTGCCGGTGAAGTTCATGTAGAGGGAGCCGTCCGCGTAGAAGCTGCGATCGGCGAGCACGAGCACCCGGTCGAACTCGTCGCCGCAAGGGAGGCCGAGCGGCGCCTCCACCGCCGGGTTGCGGATGACGTAGGCGCCGAGGAGGCCCGCGAGGAGGTTGGCGCGGGTGAGGCCGAGCGCGTGGTCGTGGTACCAGAGGACGCCGGGGGACTGGACGTTCGGGTACGCGTACGTCGGCGTCGTCCACTTGGGGCCCCTCTCGCGGAAGCCGGATGTGAACCAGGCGAAGGCGCTGCCGTCGGACTCCGGCGGGTGGACGCCACCGTGGAGGTGCACGACGGTCGGGACGCCGCCGTGCCTGGGGATGGCGACGGGCACGGTGGGGTCCCACGGGAGGATGTGGTGCTCGGGCAGGTGGTTCTCCCATGTCACCCACAGCGGGACCCCCTGAAGAGCCTCGATGGTTGGCCCGGGGAAGGTGGCGCTCCCCGCCGACGTGCCGAACACGAACACAGTGGTCGCCGGCAGGTCACGATGGAATTTCTGCACGCATGCAAATTGCATACACAAGGAGAGAGAATTTACAATTTAGCAATCACATCATACAGGCACAAAAGGTAACAATAATGTAGTGAAACAAACCCATTTTTTCTGGTACATCCCGATGGCGAGGTGCACCGGCGTGGGGCGGCCGTGTTCCATGGAGTAGCCGTGTATCTTCGGCATCTGCGGGAGCCTGTCGACGTACATCTCCAGCGAGCCGGCCACCTTCTTGAGCGTGTCCTCCGACACCGGCGGCGGCGGCCTAGTCCCTGCCGCGAGGGCGGCGAGCAGAAGCAGGACGGCGAGCTCCGCTTTGCCGAGCATTTTCTCTGCAACAAGCCGACGAGGCAGAAGCATCGATGAGTGCTGGTAGATTGCGTGCAATATATTCCCAATTGTAGCAACACATTCGTCAAAAACAACTTAAGCGTGCAAATGTGCAATACATTCAATCGTGGAAGTGCTGTCCGTGTCAAGATGCAAGAAACAGATAATGTGATGAGCACTAGCTATAGCTGGTGTTGAAGATCGAGCATCTATATGCAGTACTGTCTATATGCATGTATATATGCTGATGTGGAGCTTCCACTAGAATTGTATCATGCATTCATGTGCATATAACAAATCTCTGTTCTTTTGGCTGCTAGTTTTGATCATGGAACGACGACAATGGAGAATGGACATCTTTGCTAAAGGCTATGGTGTTGATATCGTGTGTACTCCACTGCTTGAGGCGGGACTTCAAAAGAATATATGCATGTATGAGGAAATAAATGAAATGATATATAGTACAAACCCGTGAGACGATTGTTGGACATTGAATTAATGTACTCCTTTGCTGGTTTGGCATGCATCACTTACATGGCCCCTCTCTATATATATAAGCAATAAGGGCAACCATATTTTGCAGCCAGGTTGGCTAGCAGATCATGCGAAATCAGACAAGATACACTTAGATCGATCGATGGCGTGACAAGTTAATTAAGCAAGAGAGGGCCAGCCGGCCTCGCCTAGCTATATCCAGGCGAGTGCTGCTTATTTACTTGTTTTGCAAGTGTGAACGAGCTAAATGCTTGCCGTGAGATTAAGTCAAAAAGATTAAGCTAAGCAAGTACTATAAAATAAATCAGTAGAGTATATATGTGAGGAAGAAGGCACATGCTGAATGGGTTTAATTACTGTTTGACTGGTCTGTGGAGATTGTGTGCAGCAGCATATATCTGCTCACGTGTTGACGCTTAGCTGGAGAGAAAATAGGTTTGGGCGGGTAGGCCATCCCAATGATTTGGAAAGCAGTTTGATGCTGGACACCTCCAGATGGGCTGGAGTTGTAACATAGTTTACTCCATACATAATGGTTAATGTATTTCACTATGTAATGCAGCAGTAGTACACTGAACCAGTTGCTACCGGACCAGATACTATTTTCAGTGGCAATATTACATGATACTTAGTCAAGAGTCAAACAGATAAAAGATCTCTCCAGAGGTTTCTTCCTCCACAAGCACTCGTGCTAGTTCAAGATCTCAAGCACCTTAAATTCAAAGCTTTGGCCAACACTGAAAATGAGACGGTATCAACAAATATGTATTCCACTTCGAGTAAAATCCACCCATTGTACTCAAACTCCACACTTTTTTGATACGGTCACTGACCTTTGAAATATGTAATATACGCCTCTTTACGGTGAGTCGTCTCATCGACGGTCATGTAGAACAGTCGGCCATGGTATGGACTGATGTGGCGATTTTTGGATCCGCATGTAAGTGGGAGTGGGGTTATCTGGACACAGATTGTCCCTTTTTTGCGAAAGGCTCCTCGGATTAGCTAGTTTTCACGTATATTGTAACATCTTGGAATTATAGGACACGAAAGGGGCAGATTTTTAGAATATATGCATTTCCATTTCATGCATTTGTAAATTATGGGGATTTTTTTTACTTTTATTTAAACCACAAAGTGATTTAGATCACATTCCATTCCTGATGATTTGGGCATCTGATCATTAAGGGAGTGTTGTTAATCTTGAAATGAACTTTATGAAGGTTTTTAAATGAGGGAATACATGGAAAAGATGTTAACACAATTATAAAATTTGAACTAAAAATGGAGTTTGGATCTTAGATTCAAACTGAACTCAAACTCAATATAAACAAGGAAAATAATACAAGTATGAAAGAATAACATTTATTCCAAGAATAGATATTGCAAGGTTTATTACAAATCTTGGAATAATAAAATAAAATTACAAGAAAATGGAACCTACAAACTAAAACCTAAACTAATATGCATATCTTCTTTTATGCATCAAACCTACAAAACAAACCAATACAAAGAGAGAGTGTTGTGAGGTTAAAATATTCACCTTCACCATAATGGTGGGGCAATTTGTTGTTTGAGCTCAACAAAAGGGATTCTAGAAAGAACACCTGAATTCACTAAATTAATTAGAGGGAACATAGAGAACCATCTGATTGAAAATCAAGGCACTAATGGACATCAAGGCAATAACATCAACTCAGAAGAAGGGGCGTGCCAAGGCAACACTATAAGATTAGCATCTTAGTTTCAATCAGACGCAAATGACCAATATCCGGCCCACATCAAGTAGCCCCGGACCTTAAGTCCTTAGTTGATTTTTAGGGGCCGGATATTTGCAAATATCCGGGCCCGGATTATCCGGCCTAGGGAAAATTTGCTCCTTTCTCTTTCTTGCTTTTCAACATGAATTCGATCAAAGATTAACTATGCACCATTTCAACGCACATCAATGTATCACACATGTTGTGATCAAACACACAAAACCATAAAGTTGGAGAGATGTTCTTTCAATCTCCCCCTTTTTGGTGTTTGATGACATCATACGAATTTGCAATAAAATCACTAGTATGAATGATGAGGACATCCCTACCTCACTACTACCTCCGTCATTAGCAAATGAAGATGAACCTGCTGTGAAGCTCAAGTCCAATGAAGTTCGGATTGGACCAATTACAAGAGCTCGTGCGAAGCTACTTAAACAACAGGTGAACTTGTTTCTAAACGGTACTTTGATTGATGAGAACTTTATACTTGCCTAAGTCCTATTACTTATGTATCATCGGGTATCAAGAGGAGACATGCATCGCACGAGGAGAGGAGCAGCTGGACGTGAAGACGGACATCAAGAAGGCCGTGAAGCTGGACATGGAGCTGGACATGAAGATATCTCATGGACGCGCGAGGGAGGAGCGGGAGGAATGCGCGAGAGGAGAAGAAGAAGTCCGGGCCGGTCCGGAACCCGGTCCGACCGGCCACCGACCGGGCCGCCCGGTCCACGGCCCGGTCGACCGGTCGTAAACCGGCCACCAACCGGAGGAAATTTATCGTACCGGAGCGAGACCGGAAACTTCGCGGTTTTCCCGGTTTCCGACCGGTCGACCGGACCCCGACCGGACCGCCCGGTCCACGGCCCGGTTGACCGGACCACGGACCGGATCGCCCGGTCCACGGCCCGGTCGACCGGATTCCGGACCGGACCGGTCCGAGTCTGTCTCGACCGGATCTATTCCGGGTCGGTTATTTTTGTATCTTTTCGACCAGAACTCGTCCGGACACCTATATAAGTGCCCGGGACGCCCCCTAGCTGCTTTAGACCACGTTTAAGATAAACCCTAGTTCTTAGTTGTTTGCTCTGCAAAACTATTGAATTCCCTACACCATATTGCTTGGATATTGTGTAGATCCTGTTTAAGTCTTGTGTGATCTGCTTGTTCCATTGGGAATTAGACGGTTGCAACTTACCGCTTCGTGGTCGGCGGCTACGTGCGCAAGTGTGTGGAGTTGCGAATATCTTGCAGGGTTGAGAGCTGTTGCATTGGCGACAGGGACCAATCGAGAGATCTCGTTGCGTCATACAAGTTATCATTCACTACATCGTCGTGTTTCTCCGCTGTCATCATCCCGTGATCATCATCACCACCGTTGCTTACTGAGAAGATCGGGCCACCCCATATCATCTTGGTATCAGATTTCCAGTTTTCCTCGGTAAGCCATCCACAATCCACCCCATAGTTGAGTTTTGAGTGTTTTCCTATCCAAAAAAAAGCCATAAAAAAAATTAGGGTTAGGGTTTGCCATAGCCTTAGATTGCACTAATTTCGAGTTTTAGTTGCTTTTCGTAGTTGTTTTTGCGTATCTTTATCTTTCTTCTAGTAGAATTGTTAGGGTTTGCGTTTCCCTATCATCTTGTGTCTAGTTTATTATAGTGTGTCAGTTTTGTTATTCCGAGTCCACATAGCGTACAGTGTGCTTGTTCCCAACCATAGACACAGCCTATCGATATACGTGACTAGGAACTTCCCCAGAAGAGACTAGTTTTACCGCTCGACAGGCTGCTCGTTAGGGTTTTGGTGCTTTGCAATTTCTGTTGGCCGTGTTATCAAGGAGTTGAGTCAAAAAAAAAAAAAGCAAAAAGAGCTACATAGCTGCGTGTGTTATACAAAAAGAAAAATAAAAAAGAAAAGTGTTGTGCTAGTTGAATCAAGTGAAGGCCTAAGTTACTTTACTGCACCCGTAGTTGAGCAATCTTGTGCCTGTCTCATTGAGCTTTGCTAGCGTCTCTCTAGTGCATTGCAACCTTTCCCACATATAGTTGCATTGCCCCATTATATCGCCTTGTGTGAGTATCTTTGGTTGTCTACGGTCAGCGCTAGAGCTTGTTATTGGTGCAAATAGGTAGCCTACCTACAGCCCCACATATATCCTGCTTTGTCGTGTGATTGTTCTTATACCCTTGATATTCGCTTCGCTACATCCGTGCACTAGTTTTTCCTACAAGTGGTAAGCAACACTAATTTACTTTGGAACGGTAAGATTTCCTTTTCTTATCAGTTTTGAGTGAGTTGTGAGAGTACCACCATATATTTTTGATTTAGTGCACTAACCTACTAATCATGTCTGCTAGTGATAATAAGATTGTTAACCAGGAAAACAAGAATTCGGCGAGATATCGTCACATGGAGGGAGTATGAAGCTCTTCGTAACGAGATGCGACGTGAATTCCGCACTAAGGATGATGAGCTTAAGGATACGGTTGACGAGATCAAACGGACGTTGGATGCTACTAATATCACCGTCACTTGGATTGGCTGATCAAATGACCGATATACGAGCGCACTCTTGCCGATATGCGCCTTACTATTGAGAATTTGACTACACAACAACAACAAGACGATGATGAAGATCCCGAGCTTGAAGATGACGCACACAATGCTCGTGGTGCGCCTCATGGTCATCGTCCGCGTGGTCGGGCTCCACTTGGCCGTAATGGTCGTGGGCAAGATGAAGAAGATGGATTGGGTAAGCCCAAGTTTTCCATACCCAAGTTTGAAGGGGGAGCTGATGTTGAAGAATATCTCACTTGGGAGCTCAAGATTGAGAAGTTATGGAGCTTACATCCCAACTACTGTGAAGATAAGAAGATCAAGCTTGCTTCTTCTGAATTTGATGGTTATGCATTACGTTGGTGGGATTCTTTGATTCGTAACCGCGACGAAGATGGTGCACAACCTATCCGTACATGGCGTGCTATGAAGGAGGTTATGACTTCTCGTTTTGTGCCTACAAATTACATGCGGAATATATTTGATAAGCTAACACTATTGAGGCAAGGTGTGAAGCCTGTTGATGAGTACTACATGGAGATGGAGATGCTTATGCAGCGTGGTCGTGTCCGTGAGTCTCTAGAAATGACAATGCAGCGTTTTCTCAATGGATTGAAGTATGATGTTAAAGGCATTGTTCGTCATTACACCTACACCGATATGAATCAATTGTTACATCATGCAAGAGAAGCTGAATCACAGTTGGCTGAAGAAGCAAAGGTTAAAGGACGTGCTACGGGAGCTGGGCGTTTTACACCCCGCGCGCCCTCTACGGCGCCGGCACCGTCGACGCGCTCCGTTCCTTACTCTACTCCGCCTAGCAAACCGGTCTCCAATGTATCTAATGCAAAGAAGTCCGAATCTGCGGCAAGTATGAGTGGTTCTAGTGTGTCTACAACGCGCAACCGCGATATGCTTTGCCATACATGTGGTGGCAAGGGTCACTTCAAGAGAGATTGTCCTAACCGCAAAGTCATGTTTATCAATGAGGACAATGAGTATGAGGCTGGAGATGATGTTGATCCAAATGCTCCGGACGATGATGACTATGACAACGATGGTGAAGATGCATATCCTTCGATGCTCGTACCATTGTTGTGTCGCAGCGTGCTCTTAATGTGTTGCCTAGTGCATCTACTCAGCGCTGCAATTTGTTCCAAACCAAAGCTTTGGTTGGTCCGACAAGGCTTGCAAGGTCATTATTGATGGCGGGAGTTGCCGCAATTTAGCAAGCAAGGAGTTATGTACCAAGCTGAAGTTGAAGTACCTACCGCACCCGCATCCATATTATATTCGGTGGTTGAGCGACAGTGGTGAGATGAAGGTAAACCATATGGTGCGTGTTGAGTTTGAGATTGGACCGTATAAGGATTGCATTGATTTTGATGTGGTTCCTATGACGGTTTGTCACCTCTTATTGGGTCGGCCTTGGCTCTATGACCGTTATGTGCAACATAATGGCCGCGCCAATACATATCACTTGGAGTACAAGGGCAAGAAAATTAACTTACAGCCTATGTCACCACAACAGATTGTCAATGAGTCTCGTCAGAAGATTGAAGTGAATTTGGAGGATGCACCTCTAGATAGGCGAGAGAATTGTAATGTCGTGAGTGATATAACGAAAAGTGAGAGAGTGAATTCCTTAGTCTCATTAGCCACCAAAGAAGACATGAGAGAATTTAGTGAGGATCCTACGGCCATGCCTCTTGTGCTTTTGTACGGGGGTACGGTTTTGGTTTCTAACGACATGACCCCTCTTCCTCTTGGTGTTTCTAGTGTTTTGCGGGAATTCGGCGACGTGTTTCCGGAGGAGGTACCCGCAGGACTACCACCATTGCGAGGTATTGAGCATCAAATTGACTTGATTCCCGGAGCATCGCTGCCCAATAGGGCGCCATATCGCACTAATCCCGAAGAGACGAAGGAGATACGGAAGCAAGTACAAGCGCTACTCGACAAAGGTTATATCCGCATAAGCCTTAGTCCTTGTGCTTGTTCCTGTTATTCTTGTTCCTAAGAAAGATGGTACTTGGCGTATGTGCGTAGATTGTAGAGCTATAAACAACATTACTATTCGATATCGTCATCCTATTCCCCGTTTAGAGGATATGCTAGATGAATTGAGTGGTCTTCGTTGTGTTCTCTAAAATTGATTTGCGTAGTGGTTATCATCAAATTAGGATGAAAGAAGGGGATGAGTGGAAAACAGCCTTTAAAACAAAATTTGGTTTATATGAGTGGTTAGTAATGCCTTTTGGGTTAACTAATGCACCTAGCACTTTCATGAGACTAATGAACCATGTTTTGCGTGATTTTATTGGCAAGTTTGTGGTTGTGTATTTTGATGACATATTAATCTACAGCCGCAATGAATCTGATCATACTATACATATTCGACATGTTTTGCAAGTGTTGCGTGATAATAAACTCTATGGTAATCTTGAGAAGTGCACATTTTGCAAAGATAAGGTCATATTTACGGGTTATGTTGTCTCTAAGCATGGAGTAGAAGTAGATGTGTCTAAAATTGAAGCTATTCAAAATTGGCCTACTCCCATGAATGTGAGTCAAGTTAGAAGTTTTCATGGTCTAGCTGGGTTTTATCGCCGTTTTGTGCCCAATTTTTCTACTATTGCTGCACCTTTGAATGAATTGACTAAAAAGGGTGTTGTCTTTGAGTGGGGCGTTGCCCAAGATCATGCTTTTGATGAACTGAAACGATTGTTAACTACTGCACCGTTGCTTGCACTTCCTGATTTCAATAAGCAATTTGAGATTGAATGTGATGCTAGTGGTATTGGAATTGGTGGTGTGTTGATGCAAGAGGGTCGCCCAATTGCATATTTTTCGAGAAATTATCCGGTGCTAAGTTGAACTATCCTATATATGATAAAGAATTGTATGCTTTAATTAGAGTTCTTGAGGTTTGGCAACATTATTTGTGGCCAAAAGAATTTATCATACATTCGATCATGAAGCTTTAAAATACTGAAAGCCCAATCTACTTTGCATAAGCGTCTAGCTAAGTGGGTTGAGTTCATTGAGTCTTTTCCATACATCATTAAACATAAGAAGGGAAAAGATAACATTGTTGCTTGATGCTCTATCTAGGAAGAATATGCTATTAACTCAACTTGATGTTAAAATTCCTGGTTTAGAGATACTATGTGATTTGTATGCTACTTGATCATGATTTTGCTTGAACCATATCGCTTATGTGCTCTTGGTAAAGCATGGGAAAAATATCACATACATGATGGGTTCTTGTTTAGAGCTAACAAACTATGTGTTCCGAGAATCGTCTGTGCGTTTGCTCTTATTGCAGGAATCACATGCTGGAGGGTTGATGGGTCACTTTGGGCGTGAGAAGACGCTACTCATGCTCGCTGATCACTTTTATTGGCCAAAGATGAGGCGGGACGTGGATAGATATGTGAGGAGATGCATTACTTGCAACAAGTCCAAGTCCAAGCTGAAGCCTCACGGTTTGTATACTCCGTTACCGGCACCTACTACACCATGGGAGGATATAAGTATGGATTTTGTGTTGGGTTTGCCGCGTACTAAAAGAGGCCATGATTCTATATTTGTGGTAGTGGACAGATTTTCTAAAATGTCACACTTTATTGCCTGCCACAAAAGCGACGATGCGTCGCATATTGCTAACCTGTTTTTCGGGGAGATTGTTCGACTACATGGAGTCCCGAAGACTATTGTTTCGATCGTGATGTGAAGTTCATGAGCTACTTCGGAAGACACTTTGGGGAAAGCTCGGGACAAAGCTACTGTTCAATACTACTTGTCATCCTCAAGCTGATGGTCAAGGCGAGGTGGTGAATCGAACCTTGTCACAAGCTGTTGAGATCCATGATCAAGAAGAACCTGAAGGAGTGGGAAGAGTGTTTGCCGCATGTGGAGTTTGCTTACAACGGGGCGGTACATTCTACCACGGAGCTGTGTCCTTTTGAGGTGGTGTATGGTTTCAAACCCATTACTCCACTTGACTTGTTGCCTTTGCCCATACATGAGAGAGTTAATATGGAGGCATCCAAGAGGGCAGATTTTGTGCGTAAGATCCATGTGAAGACTAAAGAGTTGATCGAGAAGAAAGGCAAGAGCAATGCTGCAAGGATGAACAAGAAGCGTAAAGAGATGTTGTTCAAGCCTGGTGATATGGTCTGGGTACATTTTCGCAAGGATAGGTTCCCGAAGCTGCGGAAGTCTAAGTTGAAGCCGCGTGGTGCTGGTCCTTACAAAGTGCTTGCCAAGATCAATGATAATGCATACTCGATAGATCTTCCGAGTTGATGAGTTTGGTGTCGGTAATTCTTTCAATGTTGCTGATTTGACACCATATGACGGAGAAGACCTTGGAGCGTCGGGGTCGACGCCTTTTGAAGGGGGAGATGATGAGGACATCCCTACCTCACTACTACCTCCGTCATTAGCAAATGAAGATGAACTTCTGTTGTGAAGCTCAAGTCCAATGAAGTTCGGATTGGACCAATTACAAGAGCTCGTGCGAAGCTACTTAAACAACGGGTGAACTTGTTTCTAAACGGTACTTTGATTGATGAGAACTTTATACTTGCCTAAGTCCTATTACTTATGTATCATCGGGTATCAAGAGGAGACATGCATCGCACGAGGAGAGGAGCAGTTGGACGTGAAGACGGACATCAAGAAGGCCGTGAAGCTGGACATGGAGCTGGACATGAAGATATCTCATGGACGCGCGAGGGAGGAGCGGGAGGAATGCGCGAGAGGAGAAGAAGAAGTCCGGGCCGGTCCAGAACCCGGTCCGACCGGCCACGACCGGACCGCCCGGTCCACGGCCCGGTCGACCGGTCGTAAACCGGCCACCAACCGGAGGAAATTTATCGTGCCGGAGCGAGACCGGAAACTTCGCAGTTTCCCGGTTTCCGACCGGTCGACCGGACCCCTGACCGGACCGCCCGGTCCACAGCCCGGTTGACCGGACCACAAACCGGACAGCCCGGTCCACGGCCGGTTGACCGGATCCCGGACCGGACCAGTCCGAGTCTGTCTCGACCAGATCTATTGCGGGTCGGTTATTTTTGTATCTTTTCGACCAGAACTCGTCCCGGACACCTATATAAGTGCCCGGGACGCCCCCTAGCTGCTTTAGACCACGTTTAAGATAAACCCTAGTTCTTAGTTGTTTGCTCTGCAAAACTATTGAATTCCCTACACCATATTGCTTGGATATTGTGTAGATCCTGTTTAAGTCTTGTGTGATCTGCTTGTTCCATTGGGAATTAGACGGTTGCAACTTACCGCTTCGTGGTCGGCGGCTACGTGCGCAAGTGTGTGGAGTTGCGAATATCTTGCAGGGTTGAGAGCTGTTGCATCTGGCGACAGGGACCAATCGAGAGATCTCGTTGCGTCATACAAGTTATCTTTCACTACATCGTCGTGTTCCTCCGCTGCCATCATCCCGTGATCATCATCACCACCGTTGCTTACTGAGAAGATCGGGCCACCCCATATCATGTTGAGAATTGTTGACAGCGGAGCTTTGCTCACAACTGTTACTGGGTGCTCTTGGAAGTAGTGTCTCAGCTTCCGGCTGCCTAGGAAAACTCCATAAGCTAGCTTCTGAAAGTGAGGGTATCTTTGCTTTGATTCTGTCAGCACCTCGCTAATGTAGTAAACAGGTCTCTGTACGTCATATTCATGACCTTCTTCCTTTCGCTCCACCACGATGACGAGGCTGACGACCTTGTTGGTAGCCGCCAGATAAAGGAGCATTGGCTCTGACTCTGCTGGGGCTGCCAAGATAGGTGGGGAGGTAAGTATTTCCTTCAACCCTCGAAGAGCTGCGTCAGCTGCGTCGTCCCAGACAAATTTGTCTGTTTTCTTCAACAGCTTGTATAGAGGTAGCGCCTTCTCGCCAAGACGGCTAACAAACCTACTGATTGCTGCGACACAACCAGTTAGCCGTTGCACATCTTTGAGACAAGTTGGCCGTTTGATACACAGGATTGCCTTGATCTTTTCCGGGTTCACCTCAATGCCTCTGTGAGAGACTATGAAGCCAAGGAGTTTTCCGGCTGGCACGCCAAAGACGCACTTCAGCGGATTCAACATCATCTTGTACCTGCGGAGGTTGTCGAAGGTTTCTGTGAGGTCGCTGATCAAGTCGGATCCTTTCCGGGTCATGACCGCGATGTCGTCGACGTATGCGTGCACGTTCCGGCCAATTTGGTCCTTCAGGCACCGCTGCATCGTACGTTGGTAAGTAGCACCTGCATTTTTCAAACCAAAAGGCATAGTAACATAGGAGTAAGTACCAAACGGGGTTATGAATGAAGTCGCCTTTTGGTCGGATTCCTTCATCCGGATCTGATGATACCCGGAGTACGCATCAAGAAAACACAGAAGTTCCGCCCCGCCGTCGAATCAATGACTTGGTCAATGCGCGGCAAGGGGAACGGATCCTTCGGGCAATGTTTGTTCAAGCCGAGTAATCGATGCACATTCTTAGTATTTCGGTGTTCTTTTTGGGTACAAGGACGGGATTCGCGACCCAATCGGTGTGGATAACTTCTATTACAAAACCTGCTTCTAGTAACTTTGCTAGTTCCATTCCTATGGCGCGGCGCTTCTTGTCTCCAAAGCGTCGCATAGCTTGCTTCACTGGTTTAGCCCCGGATTTATGTTGAGGTAGTGCTCGGCGAGTTCCCTAGGTACTCCGGACATGTCAGAAGGTTGCCATGCGAAGATATCCATGTTAGCGCGGAGGAACTCGACGAGCGCGCTTTCCTATTTGGGGTCCATGTTGGCTCCGACTGAAACCTGCTTGGAAGAGTCACCCGGAATGAGGTCATGCTTCTTTGTTTCTATCGCGGGCTTGAAGGAGGTTTTCTGCTCGGAGATCTGCTTCTTGGTGGTCTGCATCTCAGTCGGATCCACTGCGGCTCTGTAGCCTTTCAGCTCTTCTCCGGATATGACAGACTCTGCGAAGGCGGCTTCGCCCAACTCGCACTCATGAGCTTTTTTGTAGTCTCCGGTTATGGTGATCATACCATTAGGACCCGGCATCTTGAGCTTGTTGTAGATATAGCACGCTCTTGCGTGGAACTTGTGGTAGGTGGGCCTGCCGAAGATGACATGGTAGGAGCTCTTGAAGGGCACAACTTCGAACGTGATCTTCTCTTCGCGGAAATTGTGAACATCGCCGAAAGCCACGGGAAGTGTGATGCTGCCAAGGGAGTTCGCCTTCTTACCCGGAACCACGCCGTGAAACTCAGTGTTGCTGTGTTTGAGCTGTTCCTTGGTGAGGTTCATCCGCTCCAGAGTCTCCAGGTACATGATGTTCAAGCTGGCTCCGCCATCCATGAGGCACTTGGAGAAGTCATACCCATCTATGCGGGGACTCACAACCAAGGCGTAGTATTCTTTGGGCACAATGGCGGGATGATCCTCCCTGTCAAATGTGCACGGAACTTCCGACCACCTGACATACTGCGGCACAGCCGGAACTGTGGCGTTCAGGATCCGGGTAGCTGATTTTGTAGCGCGGACTGTGGGGGTTCCGAGGAAGGTGTGGTAAGCCCCCACGCTCTTTTTCTCAAAGGGGTTGGATTTACCTGCGGATCCGGCCTTGGGATCCGGCGAGTTATCATCCTCGTCCATCGCCTCGGAACTGTCCTCCTCCTTGTCCTTGTTCTTGCCCTTGCCTCCTTTGCCGCGTGGGCGGTGCTTCCGGGCTCGCTTGTATCCTGCTTCCGGGTCGTTCTTTAGGTCGTTGACCCACTTGCAATTGCGGTTGGTGTGTGTGGACTTCCCTGTAGCCGGATCCAAGTGGGCCAGGCAGGGCATGTCTCTGTACTCCTCGTAGGTTTGCGGGGCACGGGATCCGCCAGCGGTGACATCAGTGCCCTGCTGCTGACCCCTGCCTGCTCCGCCTCCGCGGCCACGTCCTCTTCCGCCTCCTGGACCTCCGCGTTGGAACGCCATGGCGACCATGTCGGATCCGCCACTCTTCTGGTCATCAGGGTTCTTGCGTTTCTGGCCGCTGTTGTTACCGTTATCGCGGTTCTTCTTTTGTTGGTGCAGGGGAATTGCTGTAGCTGCGAGATCACCGCCTGCGTCGTCATCGGCGGCAGTGTGGTCACTGGCGATGGAGATCATCTCGTCCAAAGTCAGTTTGTTGGCGTTGGCCAAACAAGTAAGCTTGTGCCTCAGCAATCCTCCTCTCTGCAGTCCACCAATGAAGGCGTACATGGCAGTGGTGTGGTCGACGTTCTCGCACTCGTTTCGCATGCCAACCATCGTGTAAGGAAGTTTCTTGATGATTCTCCCTTCTTCCGGATACAAGCTTGTAAGTCGCTTGCCGTGGCAGGTCTTTTGTAGGTGCCCCTGAAGTGTTTCTCGAAAGCGGTCTTCGGGTCAAACCGAGCAAAAGATGGAGTTTTTCTCGAGGTCACCGAGCCGGATCCGGGCTGGGCCTACAAGGTACAAGCTGGAGCATGCGGCAGGCGATATTAGGGGTTCCTCCGGCGAAGGTTACTGCATTGTAGTAATCCTCAATCCAGGTATCCGGCCTTTCGGTGCCATCGTAATGCTTCAGGTTTCCGGGTAGCTTGAGGGAGCTCCTTGGCTTTGGTTCCTCTCGAATCATCCTGCCAAAGCACTTCGGTCCGATGTAGTCGGTTCTGTATTCGTTGAGGCGTTCCCGCGCATCGCGCGAACCGTGACGGGGGGACTGAGAGCGAGAGCGAGATCTCCGGCCACCGCCGCCGCCTCCGCCTCCACCGCCACCGCTAGGTGGTGGTGAGGGAGACCTGCGAGGGGGCCGATCCGACCTCTTGCTTCCGCCTCCGGATTCTCCCCTGTGCTGGCTCCGGCTCCTGTGGCTGCCTTCGCCGTGGCGCTGGCTGCCCTGGTCGTTCCGGCTCCGGCGAGGTTCCGGGTCGCGCTCCTCATTCCGGCTCCTCCTGGGCTCGGGCTCACGATCGTTGTTCTGATTCCGGCGAGGTTCCGGCGTGCGCTCCCTGTTCCGGTTTCCGGAGGGCAGCACGTTGTCGCGGATAACAATTCCACCATGCCCTTGAGGCCTGGTGTTTCCGGCTGGACTACGGCGGCGAGGGGGACGCGGGTAACCATTAGGCGGAGGGGAGGGGTTGCGGTACTTGTCTCGTCCGAGTACATTGGGTCCTTTCCCTTTCTTGGATCTGACGGTGGTGTCTTTGATGGTACGGGGATCGGATTTGGATGTTCCCTGGTTTTCCTTCTGCGTTCCGAGGATCCGGTTCGCGATTCGTCATCTCGATGGCGGTTCTCGCGGGCGTCCTTCTGCGCAGTGGAGACGCAATGCTCCGGGTTGGATTCCAACCTGCGCGAAGTGTCTGCCTTGCTTTGCTGTTGGACCGCTGAAGCGACGAGCGTGCGTAGGTAATTGATGTCGATCTCCTCGTCTTTTTCTTCAGGAGCTCTGCAGCTTTAGTCATATTGTCCTTTGGGGTCGCGAGCGGCCGCTGTTCAGCGAGGGTTGCGAAGGCGATCCTGCGGGGAGGAATTGCTTCTCTGACTATTCTGTCAGCCTCCGCCTGTGCGTAGGTCATCTTCACCTCCCACTCCTGTCTCATGCCTTTGACATGCTCGAGCGTTGCGGTGATTTCGCGGTCCTGTCTTTCAAAGCGATCCATGAGCTGTGCAGCTTCTTCCCTCTCATCCAATATAGCAGCTGCGGTGTTGGCAAACTTTTTGGCTGTGGCCAGCATCTCCTTTCTGGTGGCCTCTAAAGCCACCGGATCTGCAGCGTCATCAGGGGTTATTGGCTTGTTGAGGACATCAGACTTCGCGACCAAATCCATGCGTGCTTGTGCAACTATCTCTTCGGGCGACGGAGGCTCTCCGAGGACGGATCCTTACGGGGCCGCTCCCGCGACATCGGAGATCCGTGGTGTGATGGTTGTGGATCGGATTGAGCGCTTGCCTCTTCGACTCCGTTTTCTCCGATCGCCGCTACAGTCGCGAGGACCTGCCTTGGCTGGGCGGAGTCAACTTCAGGCTGGCCGCCGTATCCGAGTTCCGTCACCTTGCGATCAAACTCCGCAGTGTCCATGGACTGGGTGTCTCCGGAGATTGGGCTTAAATTTCCCAAAATCGACTCTTCCGCCGGAGTTTCGCTTTCTCCGACAGCCTCCTGCTGATCCGGAGCAGCGTTGTTTTCCGGGGCTTCGACCTGCTCGGGACCAGCTCCGACTTCATGAGGGGCGGTTCCGGCGGTATGGGCCAAGAAGTGTACGAAGTGACACCTTTGCTTTTCTAACACCTGGGAGACCCAGGCGGATCTGCATTGGTCTTCCACCGTTACTTCCTGCTCAGGGGCGGATTGGGTGGGTTTTGATTTTTTCAGATCTAAGGCGGAATCTTCGCTAGGAAGTTCCTGCGTCTCAGATCGGATCTTCGCGACTGCGTCCAGCTCGGCGGCGGTCGCGTCAGCGTTACTTACCAGTGGGTTTCCGTCGGAATCGACGGTTTCCCCGATGAAGATGTGTATGCCGCCAACTGGGACGATGGAGAGCTTGACGGGGTCGGTTTTAGCCGGAATCCAACACTCATCCGGAGGGACGATTGGCGGACTTCCGGCGTAAAGGACACGCCCACAGCGATGGTGTCGTCGTAGCTTCCCATGGCGGAACCCTCCCGGTTCCGGCCTCCGGACGCCGCAGGCCCCACGGTGGGCGCCAACCGTCGTTGCCTAATCGACGGTACCTCGGAGGAGGGATCCTCACGAGGGGAGAAGAAGTAGGGGCCATAGGGCGGAGTGCTCTCGGGACGGTGGTACGCGAGTTACCCGGCTTCGGAACACCCGCACGATGACGGGGCCTACTGCTGCTTGTCCGGAATTATCCGGGCGCTTTCGCGTTGTTACAATGAGTTGTGGTTGTGCCTCTAGGGCTCCCGGGATCCGGCTTATAAAGGCGCACGGATCTAGGGTTTACATGGAGAGTCCTAGCCGGATTACAGATAGCCTAACTACGGTACAATATCTTGCCGTGCACGTCACGGATCCGCCTTCCATATACGTCGTACTGGATCCGGGTCCCTCATGGGCCTCCATGGATCCGGGTTACTTCTATGTCGGTACGGATCCGGCCTGCTGATCCTGGGCTGGACTTCTTCCTTCATGATCAACAGCAACTGGGCCGCCCGATGGGCCACATGCCTCATCACCATCTGTGGGCCACCCGGGCTTGCCGGATCTTGGCACTGTCGATGGTACACCCATAAAGTATACCCACAACAGGAGCTGAACGGAAAGCCATACTGCAAGTGGCATAACACGTTCACCCATACCACCAACGACTGCAGGGTGTGGCGTCAGCAGATCCAAATGGCGATAGAACAAGGGCGGTTAATTTTTAGCCAGTACGCCATGAAAGTCGACACGCACCCCTTCCCCGCCGTTAACATGGTGGAGTGCACTTATCCTGGGAGGTGCCAGCCAGGTTTCTCGTTCAGCATCAACATGGTAGGACCTGGACACCACTCTGGTAAGGACAGAGACGAGGGCATCTGCTCTCATAACAAGGACAAAGAGGAAGCCGTTCCACGCGATCGGCTCCGGCACGATGGCAAGCGCTACGTCACAGAGGGAGAAGTGAAGAATGTGCGATATCAGCGACCTCTCTCTGATCACCTCCTCAACAAATACGTGAGTCAATACGACCAACGCCGGCGATACGACTACGACGAAAGAGATCGTCTGGCTAGCAGAGACGCCAGGAGAGACCGCCAGCATGATCGCGACGAGGAGAGATATGAGCGCCATGCCAAGGAGAATTCAAGGGAACAAGACGACGTGGATAGGCACTGGGACTGTCCCTTCTTCAGACACTGTTGGGATTCAGGAATGAGCCGATTGCCTACAATCGGCAAGCGCCCGCGAATGTAGAGAGAAGAAGAAGGGTGCAGGAGACGTGTCAGTATTCAAACGTCTAGGGCCGCTCCCACCTCGGAACAAGTACGCCGAGTCCTCTCAGGTGGAAGATCTCGAGGAGTTAGAAGACGATGATGAAGAAGAAGATAAGTACCACCGGCCAAGGTGGTGCCCTGATGGACTCAGCCGTTCCCAAAAGCGTAGGGTTCAGCGGCTACGTGGTTTGGAGGAAGCTGAAAGGTTATACCTGCATATGTTAAGAAAGGCGCGGCCTGATCCGGCCGCGAAAATTCAGCGAACTCTGGACGAAGAAGGTCGACCACAAAAGAAGGAGTGGCGTCCCAAACAAAGGAAAGCCGATGATGAGACATCGGCTGGCACAAACATGGTGTTCATCCTTCCAGCGAAGTTTTGTGATCTAGGATTGGACGAAGCACCTGTGGCACAACTTGACTACGGCCCACGGCCAGTTATCTTTGAGAAGCCGCGAGAAAGGAGCTACAGACACCTGAAGGCCCTGTACCTACGAGGTTATATCAATGGGCAGCCTGTCAACAAGATGCTGGTGGACACCGGAGCGACAGTCAACATTATGCCATACTCCATGCTACGACGGCTGGGACGCTCTAGCTCGGATCTGATCAAGACCAACGTTACACTGAGCGACTTCAACGGCCAAGCATCTGAAGTGCAAGGTGTTCTGAACGTGGATCTGACCGTAGGAAGAAAAAGCATCCCTACGACGTTCTTCATTGTCGACAGCAAGAGCACCTATGCTGTCCTGCTAGGGAGAGATTGGATCCACGCCAATTGTTGCATTCCATCCACGATGCACCAATGTTTAATACAGTGGGATGGAGATGAAGTAGAGGTCGTCCACGCAGATGACTCAGCCGAGATTTCAACGGCTGGCATGAACGTTTGGGAGACGGCAGGCCAAGAGCCACTCTCAGACATTACTTTGGACGACTGCGAGCGCATCGACGTGACGAGAAACGGGGTGAGGCTGGTCTTATCCACCGGCCTGTCCGTGTAACAAGAGCAAAATCTGTGAACGAACATGGCAGGCCGATCCTTGTGATCGGCCCTAAAAAATAAAAGCCCGAATCTCATCTCGAGTATGTCACGTAGTTATACTGAAGCAAGAACAAGATGTAAACCTTCATGGAGCAATTCGATCAACATGGAGGCCGATTCCAGCAATCGGACAAAATTATCCTCACCATACGTTCTGCCCGTGTTCAACGTCGATCTAACGGGCGGCGGAAAGCGGGGGTACAGGTTTACGTCGGCTGATGAGCTGGAAGAAGTCGACATTGATCCTGACGGTGCCGATGTTCAAGTACATTACCTTGGCTAACTACAGAGCCGATATCTGCAGTTACCTGACAGATTCGGCTCGGGGGGCACCTAATCAGATGAACATGTGCGATACATGCGCAGTAAAATATTGGGGGCCGATAGAAAAATCGGCCAGTAAAAAAATCAGACGAAGCACCTGTGAAACATCGACTTGAGAAAAGATGCGAAGACCACAATATGCAAGTCACAGCCGATGCACGAGCATCGACTTCAGAGTATAAAAGCCGATGCACAGCCATCGACTTTAGAATTACAAGCACAAACTGCCACATGCGCAGGCCCTACTGAAGGAAAGTTTCTAAGGCGTGGAGTACACCAGCACAGACGCGATCCACCTCTGCGATCTCGACCTTGTCGTCATCATCCTTGCCAACTGGCCAGAGCTTCAACTGCAGCGTCACTGGGACGTGAGGCTGGATTTCTTCAAGAGTGTGCTTCACTTCCTCAGGGTTTTCGACTAATGTCTCAATGGGTGAAGAAAGCAGAGCTTTGAGGCATTGAAGTTGGTCAGCGATGACGCCGGGGCTCGGTTCATCACGTGCTGTAGAGTGGTCCGGCTCGATAGATTCAGGGTCGAACGACAGCAAGCCTGAGAGATCACAGCCCTGACAAACAACAAAAGCAGCATAAGTCTGCAGATCAGGGTAAGGGCAAGCCCAACAAAGGGAGCATACCTCTCCTATGACCATGGGAACAGCCGATGACGAAGCAATTGGCTGTGGCGTCTCTGCCTGGGGTTTGGCCAAGGTGGCAACTTGGTCCATGTCACCTGTAGAGGTTGTTACCTCCAGAGTTGTGGAGGGCATCAGAACTTCCTCGACATCCCCACTGGAAGTTTCATCAGTCTGCAAAAAAGAATGGTGAGCCGATCTGGGCAGCAAAACGCAAGAGCCGAGCCAGGAGGAGTTTAAGAGCTGTTACATTTGAAGCTTCTTGGTTCGAGGAAGGGGTTCGCTGATCCTTCCGAGCCCTCTTGGTGCATTGACCCTTGGTGCGTAAGCTTCCTTGCCCTATTTTGGTGGGAATTTGAAGGGCAGCAGGTTCAGGGGCTGACCTTTTCTTGGGAGTCGATGGTGGCACATCTGGCTGTTTTTGTGTGGTAGTGTCCTCAGAGGTGCCCGAGGTTGAGCCTCGTCGGCTGGACTGCGTCTTCTCGCTGGTATTGTCTTCAGTAAAGGTCTGCAAGAATAGGATTAAGGGACACTGACATGCTATAAAAGTTTTCCTGGCAGCTACTTTTCTCACTGCTGTTCTCGCCCTGATTGAGGCTCGGGGGGGCAGCTGACCCTGAAGAGTCTTCACTCTTGGGAGCCGATTTTATTGGAATCGGCTGGCTCTGCATCACAACCCTTTTAACAAAAGGGGTGGTGAGTTCTTGCAGAAGAGGACCACTGGAGCTGGTGGGAGGAATTTGAAGGGGGATCCATCATCATTGACAGGCTCTGGGCCATCTTGTCGCTACAAAGAAACAGAGCAGGAGTATAAAGCATCACTGGAAACTATCGCAAGGAAATTTGCGAGCAAGTGGTACCTGTTCTACGGACGTATCAGCTTCAGCGTCAAGTTGTTTCAGCAACGGTCCTAGGGCTCTCCTGAAGGCATGGGTCTTCCACATTGTCCACCAGAAATTTGGGGATCTGAATTTGAGCAAGGGTTGCAGGTTACCGTTTGAGGGGGTGACTAAATTGACCTATCTCGTAATTTATCGTGAGGAACCGATGCGTTGCCATCGGCTCATTAAGCATTGACCAAGTGGACAATCGGCAAAGTCAGTATGAGGGGAAATCGGCTAAATTAGCATAAAGGAAATCGGCAAAATCAAGTTAAAGGGAATTTTTCATTGATAATCGGATTCCTTACATAAAAAGCTGATTGCTCTCAAAAGGAAGTACCAGGGGATACATTGCCCCATCTACTACTACTGATCCTATGCTAAGGGTCCTATCTAGGGGCCGTCGCTGCCCTCGTCGTCGCCGTCGTCGCCGCTGTCGGTGCTACTCCCGGCCGGCTCGTCGTCGCTGCTGCCACGGCCGCCGGCAGGGCCTTCATTGTCCTCATCCTCCTCGTCAGCGTTGTCGTCGCTGTCGAAGTCGCTGAGGTTCCTCGGCCAGGGGCAGAAGCGCTTGGCCGGCCGCTCATCGGAGGAGGTGTCCTCCTCCTCCTCCTCCTCCTCGGAGGAGGAGGTGAAGTCGCCCCAGGAGAAGCGATCGTCATCGCTCTCCTCCTCCGTTTCCCCGTCGGCAAGGAAGCGGAGGTCACTTTCCCCGTCGGTCGAGGACTTGTCGTCCTCAGACCAGGCGGAGAAGTCGTGACTGGACTCGTCCCCGTCCTCTATGGCGCGGCGAATGTTGGCCTCGTGGGCCTCCTCCGGGTCCCACTCCGGCGTCGGCTCGCGGGAGGAGGAGGATTGGGAGGAAAGACTCGACAAGGCGGAGGAGGAAGAAGACATGGTGGCAGAGGAGGGCTTTTGGAGTGCTAATGCGAAGGGGATGAAGAGGTGAAACTGCAGGATACGGTTAAAATAGAGGCGATATAGTGGAGATGATTCAATGCTGCAGCGGTTCCCGAGGATGTGGTGCCAAAACCGTCAAATCATACGGAGAAGTTGAGAAGGCAAGGTATCATGATGAAGAGATACCGTGGCGGTTCTGTTCTGCTACGACATGACCTGACGAAGAAAATAAACAGAGTGATTTTGGAATTGTCATTTCCAAAACCAGGGGGCATGTGTTATCACCAGAATTTGATCGGATCAGAGGTGGGCCACGATTAGGATGGGCTTGAAGAATATACTTGGAAGAAATACATGAATCGGCCTTGTATACAAAGTTTGGGCTAGTTTGCCCGTGTATTTGTAAATATAGTAGGATACGTGTCGGTTAGATAGAATTTGGCTCGTGCACGGTGGGGATCACTCCCACGTTAGAAAGTCTACGGACTATAAATATGTATCTAGGGTTTCTGGAATAAACAACAATCACGTTCATCACAAACCAATCTAGGCGCATCGCCAGCCCCTTGTTTCGAGGGTTTCTTCCGGGTAAGCATCATGCTGCCTAGATCGCATCTTGCGATCTAGGCAGTAACGCTTATTCATTGTTCATGCGTTGCTCGTGCTGAAGCCTTTTTGATAGCGAGCAACGTAGTTATCATAGATGTGTTAGGGTTAGCATTGTTTCATCGTATCATATGCTTTCGTCCATGCAACCCTTAGACGTCTAGCCGCCCTTACGCCTATCTTAGGTGTAAGGGCGGCACCCCGCTTGATCATTGTTTAGCAGATCCGATCCGTTATGATTGCTCCTTGTTCTACAAGGATTAGTTTAATATCTGCATAGTTAGGCCTTGCAAACGGGTTGAAGGATCCAGTAGCACGTAGGGTGTAGTTTGCTAGCCCTAGATGAGATGTTCCGGGGATCAACTTCATGTTGGTTTTTAGGCCTTGTCTAGGGTCGGTTTATTATTACCGTGCGTGGCTGCCAGGCTCAATCACGTGTAGGATGTTCCGATTATGTGGTGAAAACCCTAAATCGTCGTAGGTCGTTTTAGCTTTATGTTGATCAAGCAGGACCACCATGTGATCGTATACCTCATACGGATCATGGGTGGATCGGCTTCTTGAGCCGATTCACAGGACAACCTAAGAGCCGATCGAGGCTCGTATTTAATGTTTACGTGTATGCCATGCAGGAAACTAAGCGAAGCAAATCCATCACCTTCCTGACCAGGTATAGGTCAGGTGGCACGCCCTTGCACCAGCATCGGACGTGCGTGCCGAGTCTTTGCGGGCCGTCGCTCGAGGGACCAGGGCCAGCCGCAGTCCTGGAAGCCTCCCGGCTCTACTGTGTTGCCCGTCGTTGCTCGCCGGTGGGTTTCTGACCGCAACAGAAGGTGTGCCATATACCCCGAAAGAATTGGCAAATTTCAGATCAACACTACGAGCAGAAAACAAGTACACTGATATGCAGGATACCATGGCATACTTTGAGGCCACGAAGTTGCGAGACAAGGATTTCTACTACCGATACAAACTCGGATGATGAGGACCGTGTCCAATACTTGTTTTGGGTAGATAGTGCTGCAAGAAAAGCATACAAGTCCTTCAATGACTGTATATCTTTCGACGCAACATACATGACAAACAAATACAAAATGCCTTTCGCACCATTCATTGGAATAAACAATCATGGCCAGTCGATTCAACTAGGTTGCGGTTTCCTAAAGAATGAGCTTAGCGAGAGCTACATATGGCTTTTCGAGTCATTCCTGATTGCAATGGATGGAGTTGCCCCAACAAACATGATAACAGACCATGATGGTTCTATGCGTGCTGCAATGGAAAAGGTCTTCCCAAACACAACGCATCGAAACTGCAGATGGCATATTGTAGACAAAGCAACAGAAGAGGTTGGCCCGTTTGTTGCAAAGATACCAGGGCTCCGGGAAGAGATAAATGATTGCATCAACTGTAGCTTAACACCGGAAGAGTTTGAGACAAGATGGACCTTAATGATAAACAAATTTAATATCCAAGGGCATGAGAAAATTGCAGCTCTGTATAAAAAAAGAAGCAACTGGGTCCCTGCATACTTTATGCACAAGTTCGATCCTTTCCTACAGACAACTCAGCGTAGTGAAGGCTTCAATGCAGTTCTGAAAAAGTACGTAACTTCCACAAACTCGGTGATTGAGTTCATTCA
Organism: Lolium rigidum; assembly: GCF_022539505.1. Lineage (NCBI taxonomy): Eukaryota > Viridiplantae > Streptophyta > Magnoliopsida > Poales > Poaceae > Lolium > Lolium rigidum. The sequence goes on along the minus strand of NC_061510.1, from coordinate 342,451,338 downwards.
CCAATACGAAGATATCCAAGAAAAAATTATGAAAGCAGAGAACAAGGAAGAATCAGATTCATCCCTCCTAACGGCTAAAAAGTGGTGTTGGCACCCAATAGAGCAGCAGGTGGAAAAACTGTACACCAAAAACATCTATCATAGATTTCAGTTTGAAATGCAGTCCAGCATGTCGTATAACATAAAACCGATAGGTGAAAACAGATATGAGGTTTACTGCATAACAAAGTTTGTTCCACAGTACCACAACAGAGCCTATGAAGTCTATGCTGATCCTCCCAATGAGAATTACAGATGCACATGCTGCAAGTTTGAAAGGGATGGCATAGTCTGTTGTCACATTCTCAAGGTAAAAAAACATAATCGTTGATACATTTAGTCTGTACTTTGATAACGTTTAACATGATGTACTTTGTGTTCAATTCAATGGTGAAAAAAAGATGAATAAAATGTCTAATTTGACATAAAATTGCAGGCAATGGTGCAGCTAGGAGTCTGTGAGTTCCCACTGAAATATATCCTCCGCAGATGGACATGTAGTGCAGAAGAAAATCTAGTTGAAGAGCTTCCTGGACAACCAGCTGTTATGCCAGAAGAATCAAGAAAGAAAATATGGCTTTCGGTAAATTGCAACGAGTTCAAAGGTCTTGCAATGTGTGGGAATGAAACAGAAGATGGCCGGAAGATAGTTCGCATGCACATGAAAGCTATGAAAAAAGACTTGGCAGCACTAAAAAGAGAAACAGAAAAGAGAGCTAAAAAGTAGCTACATCAAGTGTTATAGATCCTGCAGAAAATCCATCTACCCAAACAGCCCAGGCAAATTGTCCTACACAACAAGTCCCTCCACAGGTACCAAGCACTGGACCCCGAGCATGCAAGCCCCCATGCCAGAAAAGAAAATCAACAGGTTCCTCAACATCTGCGGCGAATAACAGTACTGCCACAGCTCCCAATGGGGGATTCACAGATGCAGAACCTTCAGAAACATCACAAGCAAACAACATACGAGATCCTCGTGTATCAAACACTAAGGGTAGGAAACGCAAGAAAGCTTTCCAAAAACCACTGGATATAGGGAGAAAAGAAATACGTGTTTGCAAACAGTGTGGTTCCACACAACATGATTTCAGGACATGTACACAGAGAGGAGAGCTCGCAGATGAGAATTAAGAAGTACTGATGATTTGTTCTTGAATGTAAAATGATCTTCAATTATGGGACATATTCCAGTTACTGTAATGTTATTTGACTCCATTCCTATCAAGTTGTTTTAGGCAAATAATGAGAACTAATATCTATTTATGTCTATTTATTACATAAGATATCTGCTGGTACCAAAAATGGTCGTGCGTACGGTGTCGATGAAACCCGTACTCTACCTGTTCCAGCGGGCAGCGGAGGTGTGGTAGATCCCCTCGGAATCCCAGCAGCACGACGGCGTGGTGGTGGTGGTGGAGGAGAAAAACTGCAGGGCTTCGCCAAGCCGGTACAACACTATGGAGGAGAGAGGGGGCGGCCAGAGCTAGGTCTGATGGGGTGAGCGCCCCCCTTGCCCCCTCCCCTCTTTATATAGGGTGGAGGTCGGTTTGGGTGGCCCCCCAATGCCCCAAACCCATCTAGGGCCGGCGGCCAAAGGGGGAGGGGGAATTCTTCCCCCCAAGTTGATCCCCCTTAGGGTTTTGGGGAAAACCCTAAGGGTGGCCGACCTGGGCCTTGAGGGGCATGTGCCCCTGGCCCATTAGGCTAGGGTGCATCCCCTCAGCCCATGCTAGGCCTCCTAGGGTCGTGGGCCCACTGGTGGGACCCCTGGAATCTTCTAGAACCTTCCCGGTCTTTCACCGAAAAAATCCCTAACTTTTCCGAAACCTAGAAATCAACTTTCCTTATATGAATCTTATTCTCCGGACCATTCCGGACGTCCTCGTGATGTCCTGGATCCCATCCGAGACTCTGAATAAACTTCGGACTCCATCTCATATTCCGAATCTACTTATGCGACATCGAACCTTAAGCGTGTCACCCTACGGTTCATGAACTATGCATACATGGTCGAGACTCCTCTCTGACCAATAACCAATAGCAGGACCTGGAGATCCATAATGGCTCCCACACATTCAACGATAACTTAGTGATCGATTGAACCATTTACATACGATACCGATTCCCTTTGTCACGCGATACTTTACTTGTCCGAGGTTTGATCATCGGTATCTCCATACCTAGTTCAACCTCGTTTCTGACAAGTACTCTTTACTCGTTCCGTGGTATGTCATCTCTTGTGACCTAGCCACATGCTTGCAAGCTAATTAGACGACATTCCACCGAGAGGGCCCAGAGTATATCTATCCGTCATCGGGATGGACAAATCCCACTCTTGATCCATATGCCTCAACTCATACTTTCCGAATACTTAATCTCATCTTTATAACCACCCATTTACCCAATGGCGTTTGATGTAATCAAATTACCCTTCCGGTGTAAGTGATTTACATGATCTCATGATCGAAGGACTAGGTAATTATGTATCGAAAGCTTATAGCAAGTTGAACTTAATGACTTGATCTCATGCTACGCTTATTTGGGTGTATGTCCATTATATCATTCACCCAATGACATAACCTTGTTATTAACAACATCCAATGTTCATGATCACGAAACCATGATCATCTATTAATCAACAAGCTAGTTATACAAGAGGCTTACTAGGGACTCCTTGTTGTTTACATAACACACATGTATCAATGTTTCGGTTAATACAATTATAGCATGGGATGTAAATATTTATCATGAACACTAAGATATAACAATAACTAATTTATTATTACCTCTTGGGCATATCTCCAACAGCATGAACACACACACTAGTACAATAATAATATATTAAAATATATACAATCAAGAATATTATGACACATGGTACACAAGATATCGTGGTAGCTAAGCATGAATGATAAACCAATTAAACAACCCATCTGTAATCATAGGAAAAGCTATCTACATATAGTAATATTACACAAAATAAGTGTATGCATGAGCTACTAATTAAACAAGAGAAATCAAACAATGTCATCTTCTTTCATGCAAATCTAGGCTATTGAACAAGTATAAGCAAATAATATACGCTCACATTATACAAACAACTACAAGAATAATTCATGTCATGAAACATAACAATACCAATATTGCATCAAATACTAAACATGTATTATAACATAGAACACTAGTAGCATAAACATGCATAGCTCACAACAAGTAAACTAGATGGAAGTAACTCATCGATAGAACCAGCATGAAAGTAATCATATTAACAAATATAAACAGAGATAATAAAATAACCTATCATGCTATGGAATCACCAGGAAAATTGTAGAATAACCTTCTAGATAATAAATCAATATCTAGTATTAGTAAAATACGATTCCCACAACTCAAATGCTAATTAGACATAACCAACCGATCTAAATTAAGTCTAGAATATAAGAACCGTACTAGCTAAAAGATGCACGTAAGCCAATAGTTAAATGTAGCAATTTACACACATATAACTAAGCATTTGTGGTTGATGCAAAAAAAAAAGATCAAACTAGGCAGTCACGAAAGCAGAATTAGCTAGTAGCAGTAGCAGTACATTAGGCATAAGAAATTACAAGGACGGGTGTCTACATGCTCATGGTGATGCACCAAAATAATTTGGACATACATGAATACAAAAATAAAAGAAAAACAGCAAAGCTAGCAGTAGTATACGAGGCAAATGCAACTATCCATACATGTACTCATAGCAATGCAATGGGCTCAAACCACTTTGCAAAACGAATTTGACAAACATCAACGTTGTGAGTAAACTAACACCACTACTTCGTTTCGTTGGTAAGGTTATCTGTAAACTTTTCTAAATTGGGCTCGAGTTGATTCGAGGTGTGGAAGGATGTCTAATCTACCAATGCCAACGAGTGGCATTCGGTTCACCGGCAGCGCGACAAACTTAAGAACTAAGGCTGGAAATCATGTCTAGAAGGTATATATATGCAGATAGTGCGTGTGTACAAGGATTTGACATGGAGCTCACCAAGTATGACATAAACTTTCAATGAACTAGATGAACCGAGTTTTAAGAGTTTAGCGGTACGGCCGGTGTGGTCGAAGGCTCGAGCTACTGGTCCAGGAATAGGTTCTCCTCCTCCTCGCGATCTTGGTGGCGCAGTAGTTCGTCCTCCTGTGGTTGTAGTCGCCGGTAACGCGAACGGCGTCCGACGGCGTTCTCGCAAGATTGACTTGTTGGGTGATTCTAGAGCTTCGGCAGTGGAGCGAGATAGAAAAGGGAGAGGGGCTGGGGTTGAATCGGGACTAAATAGGAGCAAAACGGTGCATTCTAATGGGCAGAATCAAAGAGAGTTTAAAAGCAGGTAATGGCATCAGTTTCTGATGTTTATGGCCAGCGTTTCCATACGTGCGCGCAGGAATATGAAGAAGAAACGGTGAGGCGGTTCATCCAGTGCATGCAGGCAAGGGGTGAGGTAGAGCAGCGCAGCGTTTCAGAGTGATGTGCTGGGACTCGGTCCATGCCTGACTAGTGCAAGACTCGCTCGGTTGGATTGCATCGGCAGGCAAACAATGAAGCAAAGAACAGACGAGAGGACACTGTACAGAGCACTACGTGCTAGTGTATCCAGAAAAAGAATAGACAAGTCGATGCATGCATTTAGGGGAAAGAAATGAAAAAGAAAGAGAGGAGAGAGAGAGAGAGAGAGTGAGCGATTGGGTGCTACATGGCCAGTAAAAGCATGGTATGTACGATGCATGTGCTTGTCCAATGGAACTTCAGAGAGAAATAATAAGAAAGAAATTGGCAAATAAAAATACAAAAAATATTCTAAGAAATTAATCTCCTTCTTATATTTACTAATTGGAGACTCCCATTAAGCCTCCACGTTAATCCTAGGTAAAAAGCTAAAAATCACCGCCAGATCTGGTATTAACGGCTGCGATCTAATATTACTGTCTATGGTATATGACTTCCATAATCCACCTTTGCTTTCGTACAAACAGAAAATTCCTCATCGTGGCTTCTTCCGCCGATCGCCTCCATGCCGCCGCCTTTGCTCTCTGTCGTGCGCCTCTCCGGCTCCTCGATCCCAGTTTTACTCCATGTCGCCAAATCGCCATCCTTCTTCGCGTGTAGCCGTACCAGACGGCCGTTTCCAACTCTTCTTTCGTACTAGTTTGAGGTTTCTCCTTCTAATCTTTCATCCACTCTCTAGCAGCACCAATGTTCCTTACCGCACTCTGCAGAGATAAGCAATTGCAGATCAATCTATCCACGACGCCCTGTCCTTAAACGATCGTCAGCCAGTGGCCACGATGGCTCTTACATCAGCAGGTTGGATTTCTGTACAATTCCACTAGCTGCCTAGATACTCGGCATCCTCATTCGTATAAAGCATGTAGATGAGTAGATCTCATGTTAACGTGAGTTGCTAATGAATAAATTATTATAGATTTTTATCAGTGCGGATCTATCAGTATCTTTGATTGGAAGTCCAAAGATCGATATCAATCTAATTAGTAGTTCAATCATAGACATATGTACTGAAATACTAATCGTTCATGATTTTGCCTTTTGAACGTACTAAATTGCATCATAGCAAAAGATTTGGTGCAGTTAAGCTCCCAAGTTAATTCCCAGATTCCATTGTTCTACAACCTGAGTCAGATGCATCACATGATGTGAAAACGAAGTGCAAAGTAAAGGAGCCTTGGTGTGGCAAATACACATGTCGGCAAATTGGCTGATAGCTGTGTTTTTCTGTAAATCCACATGCATATTTTCTCCATTCGCTGTTTCTTTTTCTCCCTGAAAGATGAATTGTCACTCTGCCATATAAATTTGATCATGTGTATAGATGAAAACCTAAATAAATTCTCTTTGCTTAATAATTTCTGCAAACAAAAAACTTTTTACTCTTTGCTCAAAGTCTGCAATATTTTACTGTTATGCTCTGTGGAATTAACAATGATTAGATGGTAATTTGCAAAAATGCAGAAGCTGGATGCTGACTCTTCATATGTACTCTTTAGGTTTTTACTAGCAAAAGAGCCCGTGCGTTGCATCGGGTGAAATAAAAACTTGAACGCTACATGATATCATCTGTGATGACAATACTCCTACCATTTGCCATCATCAACGAAAATGATCACATTTTCTCCTATTCACGATAAACATGATTTAAAAAACAATAGACCAGGATCTGAAAAATTAGCTTTTAGCAAAACCTTGTCACGACATAAATTTTGGCTCAAAATCGATTGACCTGCCTAACTGAATTTTTGTGTGTTGCCGCATATTATTCAGATCTTATACTTTAGGATTCACAAAAAAAAGATCCTATATTTTAACCCCCGGTAATAACTGAACATGAAGTCATGTCACCGGCTATTTTTTTTTTGATTTTTTGTCTTTTGTGAACTCTCAACTTGTGATCCACGGAATTAGAACACTTCTCGAAGTAATATTTAATTATACCATATATGCACTACTTTGATATTATACACTAAAAAATAGCACAATAATATGTTGAAAAAATCAAGAATTTATAAATTAATTGAAGATGCTCACATTGTGTACATTTTTATTTTTTTACGGGTAGAATAACAGTTAGGTATATTTGGCTTACATGTTTGAAAAGTTAGTGAATCTGAAATTATATAGAAATTGGGTTGGCTAAACAAAGTAAACTGTCTATTGTCAAAACAACACCAATAAAAATATATAGTGCCCCATTTGGTCGACGGAAAGCTTACATGGCATGGGTGTCTTTTTCTCCCACAACCTCACACTCTTATCCAAACCAGTAGCTCATAATCCCTTCTCTTTCTCTTCTATATCTCCATATTTCCACCGTCACCATTGTGTCCTCCGTCCATTGGGTAGACATCGAATCTAGCTGCTAGCTACTCCATTGCTGATAGCAAACTGACGTATGCGATGGTGCTAGCCAGGTGCTCAAATAACGATTACCATACCCCAGGAAAAGATAAGAAACACATCAATTAGTGCTCGCCTGATCTCGCCTACCAAATCGCTCAGTGCTGCATGGGTACTGATTGAAAAATCCCCGCATAAGAATTCAAGGAAACCACGGAACTTCGACCACAAGCAGAAGCGCCCCGAGGCAACCCCGATAATATTTTTGGAGGTGCCGATTTCTTCGCTCAATCGGTGGCCTAACTCGCCTAATCCCAAATTTTCGCCTACCAAATCCAAATCCACTTCAGTGACCTCCATCCGCTCGGCTGTCTCCAGGACAACTCCACCGTCCCTCGGGAATCCATGGGGCGGCGCTCATGTCGGGGCGTCATTGGCGGCGAAAATGGTAGGGCGCGGAGACAGGCGGTAGGAGCACCTACGCCCTGGGCATCGGGGGCCGTTGGAGGCAGGGATCTGGCGCCCTGGGCCATCCTAAAGACCGACCACATCTCTCTCCTCCCACGTTCCATCCAGAGAAGGGCGCCGCCGCCTCCTTCCCTGTCCCAGCCAGCGCAGCGCGTCGCCGTTCCTCCCCCTTGTAGGCAACCGCCGGACGGGCCCCTCCCCGTCACAGCCAGCGCCGGGCGCACCGCCTCCTCATCGTCGCGGCTAGCGTCGATCTCCGCCTTTCTATCTCCTTCAGGCTCTGTGCCGGCAATTGGTGGGGTGGAGGGGCTCTCTGGTATATCTCGTGGCGCGCCGCTCTCCGTGACGTTCATGGATATGAGATTGTGCCGATGATTGGAGTAAGCTGGAAAGGGGGAGAAGAAGGGAAAGGGAATCGTGGTCGCGTGTACAGAAGTGTTTTTTTTTTTGAAATGGCGTGTACAGAAGTGTTGGCGAATCGTTTTGTTCACTTCGGGGTGGCAGGGCATGTAATTATGATCAATATTAGGGGTAATAAAAAACGGACCAATAAGAAGCTCTTTTGCTTTTATTATTAGGTATAGATATCTGCATTGACCTAAGGCGTAACCGCCGAGGTATATGTGGCCGATGCCTGCGATCCAATCCCACATGCGAGTCCTCCAGCGAAGCCTAGCGACTTTGTTCTGCTGACCTAGGCCTCCACTCTGTGTGTAATCCATGACTTCAAAAGGCAAGATGCAATCCAGCTTCCCCCAATTCTGTTCTGTCTTCAACCTTTGAATCCCCCGTTTTCTGACCAGGTTGTGTACGGACGTTAATTTGAGCCATACTAAGATGCAGCAATGGTTTGGGAAGTGGAGTTGGTGAACTGCACCTGTGGCTAGCCATGTAAGTCCATAAACTAAATTTACCTGCTCTACTTTGCCGTTCGTTGAACTCAACAATAAATCAAAACAAATCGGCTATGCCTGATGTATAAACCAAACAAATATTCAGTTTTGTAGGTGTGAGTTTTGAGCCAAAGGAGGGGATGGATATTTGTTTTTCGTCGTCTCAAGCAGCAGCAGCAAAATCAGGGCCACACTCCATGCTTCAGCAAATCAACACTGGACGGAAGGTTCACTTTGATACTATACATGATAGGCTTTAGGGATATTTTCCATGTTATCATATCTGATACTTAATAACTGGTGTGTTAGCCAATGAAACTATTTGATGTTTCTCATGGAGAAGACTTGCATGTTCTATGTTATTTCTTAATACACGCTAAATCTAACATTTTCTATTTGGTTCATGTAGCCTATCAACACTAAGAGAAGTCCACCTCGAAAAAAAAAAACACTAAGAGAAGTCATGATACCTAAGTTCTGGGTAATCTATGAATTTAACAGTTAACATAGATCATCCACCAAGATTACTTAAATTAGTGTTAATAGAGTGTATATTCGTTTCCATGTAAATCTGGCAACAGAAGTTAGAGATGTTCAATAATTAGGCTGGCTGCATGTTTGGATGCAAAAAAAAAAAGACGTAGTATGAAATTTCCAGCAACTCTAACGCTGTAATTTATTAACATTTTCCAGCTCCATTTCTATCGATATTTATCATATATTTTCATTTGCAGGTCCAGTATTAGCGTTATAGCTTTACTTATAGAAAATATAATATATATTACTGCATATCCATGCCTTGGGACTTGGAAAACTGCAAGAGGTAACTGAGAAAAAAGCATGCTGCATGTCAACTCTTTAACTTGGTGAACAACGTCCGAAAGCTCACCAAAGAAGACATCAACGTTTGCCTGACCTTTGCCTAACTCTATCTGGCGTGGAATTATTTGTAACAGAGAAATTCGTGTTTCCAGGTCAAAATAAACACATTAATTTTTCCTATATATACCTAACAAAACTTCGTATTTTTCAGCTCCATTCTATCGCAAACCAGGCTGAAAAAAGCAAGGTGGTGTCTTTCCTGTGCTGTTAACGGGTTGACGTCTCGGACATACTAATACAACTTTGATTTTATTGAGGCGGGAGCATGACCTTTTTTGCAAACATAATGCGGAGGGGTATTTTCTTCTACTGTAATCATATGTTGTTACTAAGTGCATGTCTTGCGCCAACTTATATATTTACGTAATTATTTATCCAAGGCTTCTTATTTGCACATTTTACGCAAATATATTAATGGTTACTGTTTTGTCAGATTAAATGGATTATACACGATATAAATTCCGATGCAAAGACTTAATTTAAAATATGTACTTAACTAGAAGTTGTAGTTGCATGCATGATATGCCGTTAAACTTTCAAGAATGATGATAGCTAATTTTATAACTATAACTTAGAGACATTAAAAAAATTAAACAACCTATGTAGCCCCGTGCGCTGCACGGGTTGCTGACTAGTATTTTATAAGTCAAATTAATTTCAAAACCTTTGGAATTAATTTAACAACTCGAAATGAAAAAAAAATTATTCGACCGCGTTGCAACATCCTTTGCTTAGAATAAAAAAAATTCAGTCCGTAATCAATATGTTACAGCGCGGCCTCCATCTATTTCCCCCTTGGCGCGAAGGAATTTTTAGCTCGTCCCTTTCCCGCTTTCGCTCCACCCGACGCTCCCAATTCTGCGGCCCCACCCATCTCCGCCCACCAGAGCCCCCGCGTCTGCCCCGACATGGACGCAATCAAACCTCCGCCATTCCCGGGCCAGGCCGCGCCGCACTGACCAGCTGCCGCGACCGCATCTCGATCCAGCGCCGCCGCGACAGCCACCACCAAAGGCACCGTGGTCGCCGCTCCTCCCACTGCTGCAGCTGCCAGAAAGCGGAAGCGGCTAGGGCAACAAGTCCCCGCGCCTTCCGCTGGCCCGACGCTCCCCGCTGCAGTGGCCCCTGCCGTCCCGGCCAAACAGGTGAAGCGGCCGAGCAGCAAGGTGGCAGCCGAAATGGAAGTTGTGGGAACAAGAGGCGCCACCGCCGAAGCACAAGCTTATCGAGTTGGAGGACGCGGAGGAGGATGACGTGCTTGAGACCAAGAAGAACAACAAGGACAAGAGGCCGGATGGATGCAAGGCGACCAAGGACAAGATCAAGAGACAAGGAGAGGCCGCATCATTGTCTCTCAAGATCGATGTGATGGTCAAATCCAAAGAGGCGTTGTTGATCAAAACTTTGGCGACGAAGAAGGAGATGATGGAGGCGAAGGCAAAGGAGAAAGAGGCAAAGTGGGCGACACTTCGGGAGAATGCAAAGCGCAAGGCCGACATTGAGGAGAAGAGAGCACGCAGCGAGGAGCACTGATGCGTGTAGTTGACACGTCCGTTGGGAACCCCAAGAGGAAGGTGTGATGCGCACAGCGGCAAGTTTCTCTCAGTTAGAAACCAAGGTTTAATCGAACCAGTAGGAGTCAAGAAGCACGTTGAAGGTTGATGGCGGCGGGATGTAGTGCGGCGCAACACCGGAGATTCCGGCGCCAACGTGGAACCTGCACAACACAACCAAAGTACTTTGCCCCAACGAAACAAGTGAGGTTGTCAATCTCACCGGCTTGCTGTAACAAAGGATTAACCGTATTGTGTGGAAGATGATTGTTTGCAGAGAAAACAGTAAAACAAGTATTGCAGCAGATTTGTATTTCAGTATTTAAAAGAATGGACCGGGGTCCACAGTTCACTAGAGGTGTCTCTCCCATAAGATAAAAGCATGTTGGGTGAACAAATTACAGGTCGGGCAATTGACAAATAGAGAGGGCATAACAATGCACATACATGACATGATAAGTATAGTGAGATTTAATTGGGCATTACGACAAAGTACATAGACCGCCATCCAACCGCATCTATGCCTAAAAAGTCCACCTTCAGGTTATCATCCGAACCCCTCCAGTATTAAGTTGCAAAGCAACGAGACAATTGCATTAAGTATGGTGCGTAATGTAATCAACAACTACATCCTCGGACATAGCGCCAATGTTTTATCCCTAGTGGCAACAACGACAACACAACCTTAGAACTTTCTGTCACTCTGTCCCAGTGTCAATGCAGGCATGAACCCACTATCGAGCATAAGTACTCCCTCTTGGAGTTAAAAGCAAAAACTTGGCCGCAGTCTCTACTAGTAACGGAGAGCATGCAAGATCATAAACAACACATATGTAATAACTTGATAATTAACATGACATGGTATTCTCTATCCATCGGATCCCGACAAACACAACATAGAGTATTACGGATAGATGATCTTGATCATGTTAGGCAGCTCACAAGATCCAACAATGAAGCACAATGAGGAGAAGACAACCATCTAGCTACCGCTATGGACCCATAGTCCAGGGGTGAACTACTCACTCATCACTCCGGAGGCGACCATGGCGGTGTAGAGTCCTCCGGGAGATGAATCCCCTCTCCGGCAGGGTGCCGGAGGAGATCTCCGTAATCCCCCGAGATGGGATCGGCGGCGGCGGCGTCTCGGTGAGGTTTTCCGTATCGTGGTTTTCGCATCGTGGGTTTCGCGACGGAGACTTTAAGTAGGCGGAAGGGCAGAGTCGGGGGCCGACGAGGGGCCCACACCACGGGCGGCGCGGGCCCCCTTGGCCGCGCCGCCATGTAGTTTGGCCACCTCGTGGCCCCACTTCGTATGCTCTTCGGTCTTCTCGGAAGGTTCATGGCGAAATAGGCCCCCGAGTCTTCGTTTCGTCCAATTCCGAGAATATTTCGTTACTAGGATTTCGAAACCAAAAACAGCAGAAAACGAGAACCGGCACTTCGGCATCTTGTTAATAGGTTAGTTCCGTAAAATGCACGAATATGACATAAAGTGTGCATAAAACATGTAGGTATCATCAATAATATGGCATAGAACATAAGAAATTATCGATACGTCGGAGACGTATCAAGCATCCCTAAGCTTAGTTCTGCTCGTCCCGAGCGGTAAAACGATAACAAAGATAATTTCTGAAGTGATATGCCATCATAACCTTGATCATACTATTTGTAAACATATGTAGTGGATGCAGCGATCAAAACAATGGTAATGACATGAGTAAACAAGTGAATCATAAAGCAAAGACTTTTCATGAATAGTACTTCAAGACAAGTATTAATAAGTCTTGCATAAGAGTTAACTCATAAAGCAATAAATCAAAGTAAAGGCATTGAAGCAACACAAAGGAAGATTAAGTTTCAGCGGTTGCTTTCAACTTGTAACATGTATATCTCATGGATATTGTCAACATAGAGTAATATAATAAGTGCAATATGCAAGTATGTAGGAATCGATGCACAGTTCACACAAGTCTTTGCTTCTTGAGGTGGAGAGAGATAGGTGAACTGACTCAACATAAAAGTAAAGAGAAAGGTCCTTCAAAGAGGAAAGCATCGATTGCTATATTTGTGCTAGAGCTTTTATTTTGAAAACATGAAACAATTTTGTCAACGGTAGTAATAAAGCATATGAGTTATGTACATTATATCTTACAAGTTGCAAGCCTCATGCATAGTATACTAATAGTGCCCGCACCTTGTCCTAATTAGCTTGGACTACCGGATCTTTGCAATGCACATGTTTTAACTAAGTGTCACAATGGGGTACCTCCATGCCGCCTGTACAAAGGTCTAAGGAGAAAGCTCGCATTTTGGATTTCTCGCTTTTGATTATTCTCAACTTAGACATCCATACCGGGACAACATGGACAACAGATAATGGACTCCTCTTTAATGCATAAGCATGTGGCAACAATTATTATTCTCATATGAGATTGAGGATATGTGTCCAAAACTCGAAACTTCCACCATGAATCATGGCTTCAGTTAGCGGCCCAAAGTTCTTCTCTAACAATATGCATGCTCCAACCATAAAGGTGGTAGATCTCTCTTACTTCAGACAAGACGGACATGCATAGCAACTCACATGATATTCAACAAAGGATAGTTGATGGCATCCCCAGAAACATGGTTATCGCACAACAAGCAACTTAATAAGAGATAAAATGCATAAGTACATATTCAATACCACAATAGTTTTTAAGCTATTTGTCCCATGAGCTATATATTGCAAAGGTAAATGATGGAATTTTAAAGGTAGCACTCAAGCAATTTACTTTGGAATGGCGGATAAATACCATGTAGTAGGTAGGTATGGTGGACACAAATGGCATAGTGGTTGGCTCAAGTATTTGGGATGCATGAGAAGTATTCCCTCTCGATACAAGGTTTAGGCTAGCAAGGTTATTTGAAACAAACACAAGGATGAACGGTACAGCAAAACTCACATAAAAGACATATTGTAAACATTATAAGACTCTACACCGTCTTCCTTGTTGTTCAAAACTCAATACTAGATGTTATCTAGACTCTAGAGAAACCAAATATGCAAACCAAATTAGCAAGCTCTAAGTGTTTCTTCATTAATGGGTGCAAAGTATATGATGCAAGAGCTTAAACATGAGCACAACAATTGCCAAGTATCAAATTATCCAAGACATTTTAGAGTTACTACATGTATCATTTTCCAATTCCAACCATATAACAATTTAACGAAGAAGAAACTTCGCCATGAATACTATGAGTAGAGCCTAAGGACATATTTGTCCATATGCTACAGCGGAGCGTGTCTCTCTCCCATAAAGTGAATGCTAGGATCCATTTTATTCAAACAAAACAAAAACAAAAACAAACCGACGCTCCAAGCAAAGTGCATAAGATGTGGCCGAATAAAAATGTAGTTTCGTGGGAGGAACCTCGATAATGTTGTCGATGAAGAAGGGGATGCCTTGGGCATCCCCAAGCTTAGACGCTTGAGTCTTCTTAGAATATGCAGGGGTGAACCACCGGGGCATCCCCAAGCTTAGAGCTTTCACTCTCCTTGATCATATTGCATCATACTCCTCTCTTGATCCTTGAAAACTTCCTCCACACCAAACTCGAAACAACTCATTAGAGGGTTAGTGCATAATAAAAATTCACATGTTCAGAGGTGACACAATCATTCTTAACACTTCTGGACATTGCATAAAGCTACTGGACATTAGTGGATCAAAGAAATTCATCCAACATAGCAAAAGAGGCAATGCGAAATAAAAGGCAGAATCTATCAAAACAGAACAGTCCGTAAAGATGGATTTTATTAGGCCACCAGACTTGCTCAAACGAAAATGCTCAAATTGAATGAAAGTTGCGTACATATCTGAGGATCATGCTCGTAAATTGGCGTAATTTTCTGAGCTACCTACAGGGAGATAGACCCAGATTCGTGACAGCAAAGAAATCAGGAACTGCGCAGTAATCCAAATCTAGTACTTACTTTTCTATCAAAGACTTTACTTGGCACAACAAAACATAAAACTAAGATAAGGAGAGGTTGCTACAGTAGTAAACAACTTCCAAGACACAAATATAAAACAAAAATACTGTAGTAAAAACATGGGTTGTCTCCCATAAGCGCTTTTCTTAACGCCTTTCGCCTAGGCGCAGAAAGTGTATCTCAAGTAACATCAAGAGACGAAGCATCAACATCATAATTTGTTCTAATAATAGAATCATAAGGTAACTTCATTCTCTTTCTAGGGAAGTGTTCCATACCTTTCTTGAGAGGAAATTGATATTTAATATTACCTTCCTTCATATCAATAGTGGCACCAACGGTTCGAAGAAAAGGTCTTCCCAATATAATGGGGCAAGATGCATTGCATTCAATATCCAAGACAACAAAATCAACGGGGACAAGGTTATTGTTAACCATAATATGAACATTATCAACTCTCCCCAAAGGTTTCTTTTTAGCATTATCAGCGAGATTAACATCCAGATAACAATTTTTCAATGGTGGCAAGTCAAGCATATCATAGACTTTTTTAGGCATAACAGAAATACTTGCACCAAGATCACACAAAGCATTACAATCAAAATCTTTGACTCTCATTTTAATGATGGGCTCCCAACCATCCTCTAGCTTTCTAGGAATAGAAGTTTCAAGTTTTAGTTTCTCTTCTCTAGCTTTTATGAGAGCATTTGTAATATGTTTTGTGAAAGCCAAGTTTATAGCACTAGCATTGGGACTTTTAGCAAGTTTTTGCAAGAACTTTATAACTTCAGAGATGTGGCAATCATCAAAATCTAAATCATTACAATCTAAAGCAATGGGATTATCATCCCCAAGGTTGGAAAAAATTTCAGCAGCTTTTATCACAAGCAGCTTCAATAGCTTTAGCAGCTTCAGTAATTTTGCGCGCTTTGCACTAGGAGTAGAAGCATTGCCAACACCAATTATTTTACCATTGATAGTAGGAGGTGCAGCAACATATGAATTATTAGCATTGCTAGTGGTGGTAATAGTCCAAACTTTAGCTACATTTTCCTTTTTAGCTAGTTTTTCATTTTCTTCTCTATCCCACCTAGCACGCAGCTTCAGCCATTAATCTTATATTCTCATTAATTCTAACTTGGATGGCATTTGCTGTAGTAACAATTTTATTTTCAATATCCCTATTAGGCATAACTTTCGATTTCAAAAGATCAACATCGAGGCAAGACTATCAACTCTAGAAACAAGAATATCAATTTTATTGAGCTTTTCCTCAACAGATTTGTTAAAGGCAGTTTGTGTACTAATAAATTCTTTAAGCATGGCTTCAAGTCCAGGGGGTGTATTCCTATTATTGTTGTAAGAATTCCTATAAGAATTAGCATAACCGTTACCATTATTATTATAAGGATATGGCCTATAGTTATTACTAGAATTGTTCCGATAAGCATTGTTGTTGAAATTATTATTTTTAATGAAGTTTACATCAACATGTTCTTCTTGGGCAACCAATGAAGCTAATGGAACATTATTAGGATCAACATTAGTCCTATCATTCACAAGCATAGACATAATAGCATCAACCTTATCATTCAAGGAAGAGGATTCTTCAACAGTAATTTACCTTCTTACCTTGTGGAGCTCTTTCCGTGTGCCATTCAGAGTAATTAACCATCATATTATCAAGAAGCTTTGTTGCTTCACCAAGAGTGATGGACATAAAGGTACCTCCAGCAGCTGAATCCAATAAATTCCGCGAAGAAAAATTTAGTCCCGCATAGAAGGTTTGGATGATCATCCAAGTAGTCACCCATGGGTTGGGCAATTTTTAACCAGAGATTTCATTCTTTCCCAAGCTTGAGCAACATGTTCATTATCCAATTGTTTAAAATTCATTATGCTACTCCTCAAAGATATAATTTTAGCAGGGGGATAATATCTACCAATAAAAGCATCCTTGCATTTAGTCCATGAATCAATACTATTCTTAGGCAGAGATAGCAACCAATCTTTAGCTCTTCCTCTTAATGAGAAAGGGAACAATTTTAATTTTATAATGTCACCATCTACATCTTTATATTTTTGCATTTCACATAGTTCAACAAAATTATTGAGATGGGCAGCAAGATCATCGTAACTAACACTGTAAAATTGCTCTCGCATAACAAGATTAAGTAAAGCAGGTTTAATTTCAAAGAATTCTGCTGTAGTAGCAGGTGGAGCAATAGGTGTGCATAAGAAATCATTATTATTTGTGCTAGTGAAGTCACACAACTTAGTATTTTCAGGGTTGGCCATTTTAGCAATAGTAAATAAAGCAAACTAGATAAAGTAAATGCAAGTAAACTAATTTTTTTGTGTTTTTGATATAGCAAACAAGACAAGTAAATAAAGTAAAGCTAGCAACTAATTTTTTTGTGTTTTGATATAATGCAGCAAACAAAGTAGTAAATAAAATAAAGCAAGACAAAAACAAAGTAAAGAGATTGAGAAGTGGAGACTCCCTTGCAAGCGTGTCTTGATCTCCCGGCAACGGCGCCAGAAATTTGCTTGATGCGTGTAGTTGACACGTCCGTTGGGAACCCCAAGAGGAAGGTGTGATGCGCACAGCGGCAAGTTTCCTCGCTAAGAAACCAAGGTTTAATCGAACCAGGAGGAGTCAAGAAGCACGTTGAAGGTTGATGGCGGCGGGATGTAGTGCGGCGCAACACCGTAGATTCCGGCGCCAACGTGGAACTCCGCACAACACAACCAAAGTACTTTGCCCCAACGAAACAGCTGAGGTTGTC
>NC_061510.1:342421438-342433746 GCF_022539505.1 Lolium rigidum | reverse complement strand
CTTTCGTGTCCCCCGAAGAAATGATGAATGGGCCGTGTCAGATGCATTTTTTCCTCGACAGTAACGGAAAAAGACAGTCAGGACACTTGCAAAAAGATTGTCGAAATTTCCAGGCAATGTTAAGATGGGCAGGACATGCAAATGCCCAGGCAGCACATAGAAATCCTCAAGGACCCAGGAGTGAAATTCACTTACCACCTCCTCCCGCGATTACAGATGAAAATCGACATCAGCTCAGAATAGCGGCAGCACCTGCTCCATCGCCCTACGTCGATCCCAACTCTAACCGCCGGTCTCGATGATTCAGAAAGGTAGGCCATCCAATAGAGCTCAGAAAGTAATCTCGCGACAGGTGTTTATGGCAGAGAAAATGCCACCACCAACAGTCGAGTACCTTAACTGGTCAGGACAAGATATTGGCTTCACAATAGCTGATCATCCACAGCAAGTTCCTCGACCAGGGCAGTCAGCACTGATCTTACCAGCAGTAATTGCGGGATTCGATGTATCTCGAGTATTCATAGATGGCGGCAGCAGTCTAAACCTTATGTACGCAGATACGCTAAGGAAGATGAATATTTCCCTCGCAAATTTGAAACCAACCGACACACGTTTCCATGGCATCACACCAGAGAAGCCAAGTTACCCACTGGGGAAGATCAATCTCGACGTTCAGTTTGGGACCCGAGAAAAGTACAGGATAGAGAGATTGGAATTCGAAGTTGTGGATTTCCCGTCGCAGTATCATGCTTTGTTGGGGCGACCAGCATATGCCAGGTTTATGGCGGTACCACATTACACGTACTTACTTTGGAGGTTACTGATACGTCTCCGACGTATCGATAATTTCTTATGTTCTATGCCATATTATTGATGATACCTACATGTTTTAGGCACACTTTATGTCATATTCGTGCATTTTCTGGAACTAACCTATTAACAAGATGCCGAAGTGCCGATTCTGTTGTTTTCTGCTGTTTTTGGTTTCGGAAATCCTAGTAACGAAATATTCTCGGAATTGGACGAAACGAAGACCCGGGGGCCTATTTCGCCACGAACCTTCCGGAAGACCGAAGAGCATACGAAGTGGGGCCACGAGGTGGCCAAACCATAAGGCGGCGCGGCCAAGGGGGCCGCGCCGCCCCGTGGTGTGGGCCCCTCGTCGGCCCCCGACTCGCCCTTCCGCCTACTTAAAGCCTCCGTCGCGAAACCCCCGATGCGAAAAACCACGATACGGAAAACCTTCCGGAGACACCGCCGCCGCCAATCCCATCTCGGGGGATTCCGGAGATCTCCTCCGGCACCCTGCCGGAGAGGGGATTCATCTCCCGGAGGACTCTACACTCGCCATGGTCGCCTCCGGAGTGATGAGTGAGTAGTTCACCCCTGGACTATGGGTCCATAGCAGTAGCTAGATGGTTGTCTTCTCCTCATTGTGCTTCATTGTTGGATCTTGTGAGCTTCCTAACATGATCAAGATCATCTATCTGTAATACTCTATGCTGTGTTTGTCGGGATCCGATGGATAGAGAATACCATGTTATGTTAATTATCAAGTTATTACATATGTGTTGTTTATGATCTTGCATGCTCTCCGTTATTAGTAGAGGCTCTGGCCAAGTTTTTGCTCTTAACTCCAAGAGGGAGTATTTATGCTCGATAGTGGGTTCATGCCCGCATTGACACCGGGACAAGTGATGGAAAGTTCTAAGGTTGTGCTGTGTCTGTTGCCACTAGGGATAAAACATTGGCGCTATGTCCGAGGATGTAGTTGTTGATTACATTACGCACCATACTTAATGCAATTGTCCGTTGCTTTGCAACTTAATACTGGAAGGGGTTCGGACGATAACCTGAAGGTGGACTTTTTAGGCATAGATGCAGTTGGATGGCGGTCTATGTACTTTGTCGTAATGCCCAATTAAATCTCACTATACTTATCATGACATGTATGTGCATTGTTATTCCCTCTCTATTTGTCAATTGCCCGACTGTAATTTGTTCACCCAACATGCTTTTATCTTATGGGAGAGACACCTCTAGTGAACAGTGGACCCCGGTCCATTCTTTTAATACTGAAATACAAATCTGCTGCAATACTTGTTTTACTGTTTTCTCTGCAAACAATCATCTTCCACACAATACGGTTAACCCTTTGTTACAGCAAGCCGGTGAGATTGACAACCTCACTCGTTTCGTTGGGGCAAAGTACTTTGGTTGTGTTGTGCAGGTTCCGCGTTGGCGCCGGAATCTCCGGTGTTGCGCCGCACTACATCCCGCCGCCATCAACCTTCAACGTGCTTCTTGACTCCTACTCGGTTCGATTAAACCTTGGTTTCTAACCGAGGGAAACTTGCCGCTGTGCGCATCACACCTTCCTCTTGGGGTTCCCAACGGACGTGTCAACTACACGCATCAAGCAAATTTCTGGCGCCGTTGCCGGGGAGATCAAGACACGCTGCAAGGGGAGTCTCCACTTCTCAATCTTTTTACTTTGTTTTTGTCTTGCTTTATTTTATTTACTATTTTGTTTGCTGCATTATATCAAAACACAAAAAAAATTAGTTGCTAGCTTTACTTTATTTACTGTCTTGCACTCTATATAAAAACACAAAAAAATTAGTTTACTTGCATTTACTTTATCTAGTTTGCTTAATTTACTACTGCTAAAATGGCCAACCCTGAAAATACTAAGTTGTGTGATTTCACTAGCACAAATAATAATGATTTCTTATGCACACCTATTGCTCCACCTGCTACTACAGCAGAATTCTTTGAAATTAAACCTGCTTTACTGAATCTTGTTATGCGAGAGCAATTTTCTGGTGTTAGTTCTGATGATGCTGCTGCCCATCTTAAAAATTTTGTTGAACTATGTGAAATGGAAAAGTATAAAGATATAGATGGTTACATTATTAAATTAAAATTGTTCCCTTTCACATTAAGAGGAAGAGCTAAAGATTGGTTGCTATCTCTGCCTAAGAATAGTATTGATTCATGGACTAAATGCAAGGATGCTTTTATTGGTAGATATTATCCCCCTGCTAAAATTATATCTTTGAGAAGTAGCATAATGAATTTTAAACAATTGGATAATGAACATGTTGCTCAAGCTTGGTAAAGAATGAAATCTCTGGTTAAAAATTGCCCAACCCATGGACTGACTACTTGGATGATCATCCAAACCTTCTATGCAGGACTAAATTTTTCTTCGCGGAATTTATTGGATTCAGCTGCTGGAGGTACCTTTATGTCCATCACTCTTGGTGAAGCAACAAAGCTTCTTGATAATATGATGATTAATTACTCTGAATGGCACACGGAAAGAGCTCCGCAAGGTAAGAAGGTAAATTCTGTTGAAGAATCCTCTTCCTTGAATGATAAGATTGATGCTATTATGTCTATGCTTGTGAATGGTAGGAATAATGTTGATCCTAATAATGTTCCATTAGCTTCATTGGTTGCCCAAGAATAACATGTTAATGTAAACTTCATTAAAAATAATAATTTCAACAACAATGCTTATCGGAACAATTCTAGTAATAACTATAGGCCATATCCTTATAATAATGGTAACGGTTATGCTAATTCTTATGGGAATTCTTACAACAATAATAGGAATACACCCCTGGACTTGAAGCTATGCTTAAAGAATTTATTAGTACACAAACTGCCTTTAACAAATCTGTTGAGGAAAAGCTCAATAAAATTGATATTCTTGCTTCTAGAGTTGGTAGTCTTGCCTCTGATGTTGATCTTTTGAAATCGAAAGTTATGCCTAATAGGGATATTGAAAATAAAATTGTTACTACAGCAAATGCCATCCAAGTTAGAATTAATGAGAATATAAGATTAATGGCTGAACTGCGTGCTAGGTGGGATAGAGAAGAAAATGAAAAACTAGCTAAAGAGAAAAATGTAGCTAAAGTTTGGACTATTACCACCACTAGCAATGCTAATGATTCACATGTTTCTGCACCTCCTACTATCAATGATGAAATAATTGGTGTTGGCAATGTTTCTACTCCTAGTGCAAGGCGCACAAAATTACCTGAAACTGCTAAAACTGCTGAAATTGCCTGTGATAAAACTGCTGAAATTTTTTCCAACCTTGGGGATGATAATCCCATTGCTTTAGATTGTAATGATTTAGATTTTGATGATTGCCACATCTCTGAAGTTATAAAGTTCTTACAAAAACTTGCTAAGAGTCACAATGCTAGCGCTGTAAACTTGGCTTTCACAAAACATATTACAAATGCTCTCATAAAAGCTAGAGAAGAGAAACTAAAACTTGAAACTTCTATTCCTAGAAAGCTAGAGGATGGTTGGGAGCCCATCATTAATATGAGAGTCAAAGATTTTGATTGTAATGCTTTATGTGATCTTGGTGCAAGTATTTCTGTTATGTCTAAGAAAGTCTATGATATGCTTGACTTGCCACCATTGAAGAATTGTTATTTGGATGTTAATCTCGCTGATAATGCTAAAAAGAAATCTTTGGTGAAAGTTGATAATGTTCATATTATGGTTAACAATAACCTTGTCCCCGTTGATTTTGTTGTCTTGGATATGAATGCAATGCATCTTGCCCCATTATATTGGGAAGACCTTTTCTTCGAACCGTTGGTGCTACTATTGATATGAAGGAAGGTAATATTAAATATCAATTTCCTCTCAAGAAAGGTATGGAACACTTCCCTAGAAAGAGAATGAAGTTACCTTATGATTCTATTATTAGAACAAATTATGATGTTGATGCTTCATCTTTTGATGTTACTTGATATACACTTTCTGCGCCTAGCTGAAAGGCGTTAAAGAAAAGCGCTTATGGGAGACAACCCATGTTTTTACTACAGTATTTTTGTTTTACATTTGAGTCTTGGAAGTTGTTTACTACTGTAGCAACCTCTCCTTATCTTCGTTTTATGTTTTGTTGTGCCAAGTAAAGTCTTTGATAGAAAAGTAAGTACTAGATTTGGATTACTGCGCAGTTCCAGATTTCTTTGCTGTCACGAATCTGGGTCTACCTCCCTGTAGGTAGCTCAGAAAATTAAGCCAATTTACGTGCATGATCCTCAGATATGTACGCAACTTTCATTCAATTTGAGCATTTTCATTTGAGCAAGTCTGGTGGACTGTTCTGTTTTGACAGATTCTGTTTTTTATTTCGCATTGCCTCTTTCGCTATGTTGGATGAATTTCTTTGATCCATTAATGTCCAGTAGCTTTATGCAATGTCCAGAAGTGTTAAAAATGATTGTGTCACCTCTGAACATGTTAATTTTTATTATGCACTAACCCTCTAATGAGTTGTTTCGAGTTTGGTGTGGAGGAAGTTTTCAAGGATCAAGAGAGGAGTATGATGCAATATGATCAAGAAGAGTGAAAGCTCTAAGCTTGGGGATGCCCCGGTGGTTCACCACTGCATATTCTAAGAAGACTCAAGCGTCTAAGCTTGGGGATGCCCAAGGCATCCCCTTCTTCATCGACAACATTATCAAGTTCCTCCCCTGAAACTATATTTTTATTCCGTCACATCTTATGCACTTTGCTTGGAGCGTCGGTTTGTTTTTGTTTTTTGTTTTGTTTGAATAAAATGGATCCTAGCATTCACTTTGTGGGAGAGAGACACGCTCCGCTGTAGCATATGGACAAGTATGTCCTTAGGCTCTACTCATAGTATTCATGGCAATATATAGCTCATGGGACAAATAGCTTAAAAACTATTGTGGTATTGAATATGTACTTATGCACTTTATCTCTTATTAAGTTGCTTGTTGTGCGATAACCATGCTTCTGGGGACGCCATCAACTATTCTTTGTTGAATATCATGTGAGTTGCTATGCATGTCCGTCTTGTCCGAAGTAAGAGAGATCTACCACCTTAATGGTTGGAGCATGCATATTGTTAGAGAAGAACATTGGGCCGCTAACTAAAGCCATGAATCATGGTGGAAGTTTCAGTTTTGGACATATATCCTCAATCTCATATGAGAATAATAATTGTTGCCACATGCTTATGCATTAAAGAGGAGTCCATTATCGGTTGTCCATGTTGTCCCGGTATGGATGTCTAAGTTGAGAATAATCAAAAGCGAGAAATCCAAAATGCGAGCTTTCTCCTTAGACCTTTGTACAAGCGGCATGGAGGTACCCCATTGTGACACTTGGTTAAAACATGTGCATTGCAAAGATCCGGTAGTCCAAGCTAATTAGGACAAGGTGCGGGCACTATTAGTATACCATGCATGAGACTTGCAACTTGTAAGATATAATTTACATAACTCATATGCTTTATTACTACCGTTGACAAAATTGTTTCATGTTTTCAAAATAAAAGCTCTAGCACAAATATAGCAATCGATGCTTTCCTCTTTGAAGGACCATTCTCTTTACTTTTATGTTGAGTCCGTTCACCTATCTCTCTCCACCTCAAGAAGCAAACACTTGTGTGAACTGTGCATTGATTCCTACATACTTGCATATTGTACTTGTTATATTACTCTATGTTGACAACTATCCATGAGATATACATGTTACAAGTTGAAAGCAACCGCTGAAACTTAATCTTCCTTTGTGTTGCTTCAATACCTTTACTTTGATTTATTGCTTTATGAGTTAACTCTTATGCAAGACTTATTGATACTTGTCTTGAAGTACTATTCATGAAAAGTCTTTGCTTTATGATTCACTTGTTTACTCATGTCATTACCATTGTTTTGATCGCTGCATTCATTACATATGTTTACAAATAGTATGATCAAGATTATGATGGCATGTCACTTCAGAAATTATCTTTGTTATCGTTTTACCTCGCTCGGGACGAGCAGTAACTAAGCTTGGGGATGCTTGATACGTCTCCGACGTATCGATAATTTCTTATGTTCTATGCCATATTATTGATGATACCTACATGTTTTAGGCACACTTTATGTCATATTCGTGCATTTTCTGGAACTAACCTATTAACAAGATGCCGAAGTGCCGCTTGTTGTTTTCTCGCTGTTTTTGGTTTCAGAAATCCTAGTAACGAAATATTCTCGGAATTGGACGAAACGAAGACCCGGGGGCCTATTTCGCCACGAACCTTCCGTAAGACCGAAGAGCATACGAAGTGGGGCCACGAGGTGGCCAAACCACAAGGCGGCGCGGCCAAGGGGGGCCCGCGCCGCCCGTGGTGTGGGCCCCTCGTCAGCCCCCGACTCGCCCTTCCGCCTACTTAAAGCCTCCGTCGCGAAACCCCCGATGCGAAAAACCACGATACGTAAAACCTTCCGGAGACGCCGCCGCCGCCAATCCCATCTCGGGGGATTCTCGGAGATCTCCTCCGGCACCCCGCCGGAGAGGGGATTCATCTCCCGGAGGACTCTACACCGCCATGGTCGCCTCCGGAGTGATGAGTGAGTAGTTCACCCCTGGACTATGGGTCCATAGCGTAGCTAGATGGTTGTCTTCTCCTCATTGTGCTTCATTGTTGGATCTTGTGAGCTGCCTAACATGATCAAGATCATCTATCCGTAATACTCTATGTTGTGTTTGTCGGGATCCGATGGATAGAGAATACCATGTTATGTTAATTATCAAGTTATTACATATGTGTTGTTTATGATCTTGCATGCTCTCCGTTATTAGTAGAGGCTCGGCCAAGTTTTTGCTCTTAACTCCAAGAGGGAGTATTTATGCTCGATAGTGGGTTCATGCCCGCATTGACACCGGGACAAGTGATGTAAAGTTCTAAGGTTGTGCCGTGCTCGTTGCCACTAGGGATAAAACATTGGCGCTATGTCCGAGGATGTAGTTGTTGATTACATTACGCACCATACTTAATGCAATTGTATGTTGCTTTGCAACTTAATACTGGAAGGGGTTCGGATGATAACCTGAAGGTGGACTTTTTAGGCATAGATGCAGTTGGATAGCGGTCTATGTACTTTCTCGTAATGCCCAATTAAATCTCACTATACTTATCATGACATGTATGTGCATTGTTATGCCCTCTCTATTTGTCAATTGCCCGACTGTAATTTGTTCACCCAACATGCTTTTATCTTATGGGAGAGACACCTCTAGTGAACCGTGGACCCCGGTCCATTCTTTAATACTGAAATACAAATCTGCTGCAATACTTGTTTTTACCGTTTTCTTGCAAACAATCATCTTCCACACAATACGGTTAATCCTTTGTTACAGCAAGCCGGTGAGATTGACAACCTCACTGTTTCGTTGGGGCAAAGTACTTTGGTTGTGTTGTGCAGGTTCCACGTTGGCGCCGGAATCCCTGGTGTTGCGCCGCACTACATCCCGCCGCCATCAACCTTCAACGTGCTTCTTGACTCCTACTGGTTCGATTAAACCTTGGTTTCTTACTGAGGGAAACTTGCCGCTGTGCGCATCACACCTTCCTCTTGGGGTTCCCAACGGACGTGTCAACTACACGCATCAGTTACCTGGACCTAAAGGACCAATCACAGTCAAAGGAAGCTTCGCGCTAGCCGATAAATGCGACAAGGATTTTCATCGACTATCAGAAACTTTCGGGATGCAGGCAGAATACGCAGCGTCAAGGCTCATGACTGATTATGATGTGCTGCCAGATGTAGGGAGGCCCAACAAGGAATCAACTTTCAATACAGCTAAAGATTCTAAGGAAGTGCAAATTCACCCGACAGATCCGAAGAAAACGACGTCCATCGCAACAAATATGGACCTCGCATAGGAAAGCGCGCTCGTCGAGTTCCTCCGTGAGCACTGGAAAATCTTCGCATGGTGCCCAGCTGACATGCCAGGAGTACCCAGGGAACTTGCCGAGCACCACCTAAATTTGGATCCACTAGCGAGACCAATCAAACAACCTTTGCGACGTTTTTCGGAACCAAACCGCAAAGCTATGCTATCAGAAATTGATCGACTCAGAGAAGCTGGTTTCATCAAAGAGATATCCACCGAAGCCACTTGGGTAGCTAACCCAGTGATGGTGCCAAAGAAAAACACTACAGTCCTTCGCATGTGTGTCGATTTTACGTGTCTTAATAAACATTGTCCAAAGGATCACTTTCCCCTCCCAAGGATCGATCAGATTATCGACTCCACGGCAGGATGTGAACGTCTTTCCTTTTTGGACGCATACTCTGGTTATAACCAGATCAGATTAAAAGAAGACGACGAAGCCAAAACAGCGTTCATCACACCGTATGGCGTATTTTGTTATAAAACAATGCCCTTCGGGTTAAAAAACGCGGGAGCAACATATCAACGGATGATGCAGAAGTGCTTGGCAACACAGATTGGGAAAAACGTGCAAGTATACATTGATGACGTGGTCATAACGTCAAAAAAGGGAACGACATTGATCGAAGATCTCAAGGAAACTTTTGATAACCTCGACAAATTCTGCATCAAGCTAAACCCGACGAAATGCTCTTTTGGCGTCCCAGCAGGAGAACTTCTTGGGTTCTTAGTTTCAGCAAGAGGGATTGAAGCAAACCCCGACAAAATACAAGCCATCGTAACGATGAGGAAGCCAACCAAGTTAAAAGAAATACAGCAATTAACTGGGCGAGTCGCAACTTTGAGTAGATTCGTCGCCAGGTTGGGACAAAAAGCACTACCGTTCTACGCCTTGATAAAACAAGGGGAGAAATTCCAGTGGAACGAAGAAGCCGATAGAGCTTTCGAGGATCTGAAACGCAAAATCTCGACACCACCAGTCCTGGTGGCGCCGAAGGAAAAGGAACCTCTCTTTTTGTACATCGCAGCCACACCCCAGGTGGTTAGCACGGTGCTAGTTGTCGAAAGAGAAGAAGAAGGAAAACTCCATGGAGTGCAAAGGCCGGTATATTTCATTAGTGAAGTTTTATCGCCTTCCAAACAGCGGTACCCGCAGTACCAGAAACTAGCATATGGAGTGATTACAACAGCAATAAAGTTGTGCCACTATTTTTCGGCACACCCGATAATAGTAGTCAACGAAGCACCTCTGTCAAATATACTGAACAATCCAGAAGCTACAGGGCGTGTCTCCCTTTGGGGAATAGAACTTTCCCCTCGGGACATCACGTATGAAAAAAGAAAGGCAATCAAGTCGCAAGTTTTGCCAGACTTCATCGCAGAATGGATAGAGCTGCAAAACACGGGACCCCCAGATTTGTCGAGAACTTGGACCATGAACTTCGACGGATCCAAGAGAGTAGAAGGAGCTGGCGCAGGAGTGATACTTATATCACCTGAAGGCGACAAGTTAAAATATGTCCTACGGATAACATTCCCAAACGCATCCAACAATGAAGCAGAATACGAAGCCCTCATACACGGGATGAAGATGGCGAAAGCTTGCGGTGCAACTCGACTAAAAATCTTTGGCGACTCACAATTGGTAGCTCAGCAAGTTATGAACCAGTGTGATGCAGTCAATGATAGCATGATAGCATACAAGGAGGTGTACAATGAGCTTGAGAAGCTGTTTGATGGATGCGAGGTAAATCATATCAGTAGATTGAGCAACGATGAAGCCTACGTCCTCGCAAACATCGGGTCACAGTGCCTAGCAATCCCACCAGGCGTATTTTGGGAAGAAATAGCGGAGAGATCAACGAAGCCGAAGAAGATGCAGAAAAAAGCAAAAGAAGGAAAAACTTCGGCGTCTCTCAAAGAAACCGTGGAGGACGAAGAGGATCAAGAACTTGTGATGATGGTAGAAGTCCCTTGGATGCAAGCGTACATATCGTATATCCTTAGGAAGGAAATACCCGACGATCCAGTTGCAGCAAGGCGAGTTATCCGACGTTCCAAAGCTTTCACAGTGGTCAAAGGGGAGTTATATAAGCGCAGTATTTCAGGCGTCTTGCAAAGGTGTGTCACACCCGAAGAAGGAAGAATAATCCTAAAGGATGTACACGAGGGAATATGTGGTCACCACGCAAGCAGTCGAGCTATTGCAGCCAAAGTCTTTCGGGCAGGATTTTACTGGTTGACAGCAATCGAGGACGCAAAAGAGATAGTACGAACTTGCGACGCGTGCCAGAGATTTGCCGCAAAACCGCACTCTCCGGCGGCAGAACTAATGCCAATACCATTGTCATGGCCCTTCGCCCAGTGGGGACTCGACATGGTAGGCAAGTTGCATAAAGCTTCGCCAGGAGGATACGAGTACCTGTTGGTTGCTGTCGACAAATTCACCAAGTGGATAGAAGCAAAGCCGATAAATTCACCAGATGCAGCATCTGCAATAAAGTTCGTGAAGG
Source organism: Lolium rigidum (assembly GCF_022539505.1). Lineage (NCBI taxonomy): Eukaryota > Viridiplantae > Streptophyta > Magnoliopsida > Poales > Poaceae > Lolium > Lolium rigidum. Next base: position 342,422,503 of record NC_061510.1, on the reverse strand, counting down.
GCATCGTTTTTCGATTTGGAGTACCTCATACCATCGTTACAGACAACGGCAGTAACTTTACATCGAAGGAGTTCAAGGCGTACTGCGCAGAGGTAGGCATCAAATTGCACTTCGCGTCAGTTGCACATCCACAGACCAATGGTCAAGTCGAGAAAGCCAATGGCATTATCTGCAATGGTATCAAGAAGCGCTTGTTGGGACCATTGGAAAAAGCTCGGCATCCTTGGCCAGAGGAGTTGCCAAGTGTACTATGGAGTATTCGAACAACACCAAACACGGCGACGCAGGAGACGCCGTTTTTCCTGGTCCATGGAGCTGAAGCAGTATTGCCGATAGAAATAGAACATGATGCTCCAAGAGTTACAGAATACGATGAAGAAACTTCGAGAAAAGCTTTAGAAGATGATGTCGACGCACTTGACGAAGCTCGGGACGAAGTATTGACAAGGGTAACTAAATATCAGCAGGACCTGAAAAATTACCACAGCCGACGTTTGCGACCAAGGTCCTTCCAAGTCGGAGACCTAGTTTTGCGACTCAATCAAGAGCGTACTGAAAAACTCGAGTCACAATGGTTGGGGCCTTACATCGTCACGGAAGTCATCGACGGAGGAGCATACAGGATTAAGGACAAGAAGACAGGGGTCCCTGAGAAAAACCCCTGGAACGTGGCGCAGCTCAGGCGGTTCTACGCCTAGAGCCGAAATATAGTCCTTCTCTGTAAAAACACAATGTACTGAAACGCCCGCGAGTGTCGTCGTGGTGAACGAGCAGATGCCATAGGATGGCTTAAGTTGGGGCCGAATGGACGTATGAGGATTCGGGGGAGGGTTTGCGATTAGATGGGAAGAACTTCCGGATGCTTTCCTCAAGAACACAACCAAAGGCCGGTATGCAAGAAGAGAGACAAGAGGAAGAACTCTTTACTAGATCGCTAGCTTCATTGATCTCAACATGGTTACCAGTTTCTCAGTACACAGATCTCTCTCTATGGTCTTGCTACGTGTGACTTGCCATCCGCTCGTGAAGAAGGGCTGCCCCCTCTCCTTATATAGGGGAGAGGGT